>NC_058375.1:155830439-156130439 GCF_018350175.1 Felis catus
CTGAGTGATACTGATGTGCACATGGGGAGGCAGCTACATTAACACTAAACATCTGCAAATTAGCTCAGAGCCATTTGCCTCTCAGATTGTATGAAAACAATGTGACAAGCCAAGGGAGGAGGTATGTTGGAGCGCAGTTGTTTCAGAACCTCTCAAAACATCCCACTAAGCCATAAGTCATACACTCAAATCTGATTCTGTCTAGTTCCATATTCTGGTCTTTAAAAATGGCCTAAGCTAGAGTTTCAGGGAGTAAAATGCAGGCTTTGGTGCTCTCCATTATAGAGCAATCTGTTGAAGGCCATTTTAGTTAATTTATTTCTTTGTAAAATATTATTATATTCCAGCAGTACATCCTGGTGAGGCTAGGCTTCTAAAATGTTAATTGCTCATTTAAAAAATGATCTCTGTGTCCCAGTTTTCTTGATGGTGTAGTTCCTAAGAGGACTAACAAATTCTGTGCTTGAGTCCTGCCTCATCAGTGTTGTGTGAGTAACATTCAGTAAATTAACCCTCAATTTTCCATTCTGTTAGGAAAAGGGAAAAAGGGACATTAGTTGTTTTGCAATTTGTAGCTCTCTCAGCAGGGAATGATCACTAGGACTACTTTAACCCCATATCTTTCATCTTTGCTGTCTTCCTGCTCACCTCTTCTTCCTACTTCAGAGAGAGAATATATCTTTCTACATTTGTAATATTTCTCTGTCAATTTTAAAAAATGCATTCAAAAGAGATGAATAAGTAGATCACGGGATTTTTTTTAGGATAGCAAAACTGTTAGTGTGTATGATTCTGTAATGGTGGTCACATGTCATCATACACTTGTCAAAACCCATAGAATGTACGATACAAGGAGTGAGCCCTAATGTATACCATGGACTTTAATTAACAATAATGCATCAATATTGACTCATCAATTGTAACAAATGTATTACACTAATACAGGATGTTGAAAATAAGGGAAATTGAAGGGGCTGTATGGGAATTTGTACATTTCACTCCATTTTTTAATATAAACTTAAAACTCCACCCAAAATCTGTTAATTAAAAATATATATATACACACACACCTCAATGACCTAGCCATTCCACTTCTAGATATTCACTAAGGAAAATGATATCATGTCCATACAGAGACTTAACACAAAAATGTTCAGAGCAGTTTCACTGTAGTAGCTCAAACTAGAAACAACTCAAATGTTCATCAGCAATAAGTTGATAAACAAATTATGGAAAATATATACAATGGAATACTACTCAGCAATAAAAAGGAATGAACTATCAGATGAACCTCAGAAAAATGATGTGAAATAAAAGATACCAGATGAAATAGAGGAATTATGAAGGAAATGAGGCATCTTTTGGAGGTGATGGTTATGTTCATTATCTAGATAGTTGAGATCATTTCACGGGCACGTCTGTGGGTCGAAATTTATCAAATCGCCTGCTTTTAATATGTGCAGCTTACTGTGTGTCAATTATAAAGACCTTTTATTTTATTTATTTTTTTATATGAAATTTATTGACAAATTGGTTTCCATACAACACCCAGTGCTCATCCCAAAAGGTGCCCTCCTCAATACCCATCACCCACCCTCTCCTCCCTCCCACCCCCCATCAACCCTCAGTTCTCAGTTTTTAAGAGTCTCTTATGCTTTGGTTCTCTCCCACTCTAACCTGTTTTTTTTTCCTTCCCCTCCCCCATGGGTTCCTGTTAAGTTTCTCAGGATCCACGTAAGAGTGAAACCATATGGTATCTGTCTTTCTCTGTATGGCTTATTTCACTTAGCATCACACTCTCCAGTTCCATCCACGTTGCTACAAAAGGCCATGTTTCATTTTTTCTCATTGCCACGTAATATTCCATTGTGTATATAAACCACAATTTCTTTATCCATTCATCAGTTGATGGACATTTAGGCTCTTTCCATAATTTGGCTATTGTTGAGAGTGCTGCTATGAACATTGGGGTACAAGTGGCCCTATGCATCAGTACTCCTGTATCCCTTGGATAAATTCCTAGCAGTGCTATTGCTGGGTCATAGGGTAGGTCTATTTTTAATTTTCTGAGGAACCTCCACACTGCTTTCCAGAGCGGCAAAGATATTCGCAAATGACATATCGGACAAAGGGCTAGTATCCAAAATCCATAAAGAGCTCACCAAACTCCACACCCGAAAAACAAATAACCCAGTGAAGAAATGGGCAGAAAACATGAATAGACACTTCTCTAAAGAAGACATCCGGATGGCCAACAGGCACATGAAAAGATGCTCAACGTCGCTCCTCATCAGGGAAATACAAATCAAAACCACACTCAGGTATCACCTCACGCCAGTCAGAGTGGCCAAAATGAACAAATCAGGAGACTATAGATGCTGGAGAGGATGTGGAGAAACGGGAACCCTCTTGCACTGTTGGTGGGAAGACCTTTTAAAAAGCCAAGATTACACCTTCCTCCCTTTCCCCCTTACTCTTGCTCTTCCCTATATTTCTTACCCTTCCCAGACCATATACCGAACAAACCCTGAGATATGTATGGTGCAAAAAATGTTTCTATCCGTTTTCTTAGTTCTCACTTTGTCAGTTAGGGATTGCATGGCACATAAAAAAAAACATTATTGTTTCTCAGCCCTTGATAGTTAGGTCTAAGACTTTTTTCTTACTACACTTTGAATGTAATTGGTGTACATTGCTCTACCCAATGATTAAGAAGTAAGAATAAGAGATACCTATGGTCTGTTGCTTTACTCAAATATTCAATCCACCAAATTGCCGCTGTTTAGAGTCCTGTGGAGAAAGGGAATCTATCACCTGAAAATTCGAAAGGAAGAGAGGCTCCTGGGTGGTACAGTCAAACATCTGACTCTTGATTTTGGCATAGGTGATGATCTCACTGTTTGTGAGATCAAGCCCTGCGTCGAGCTCCACACTGATAGTGCAGAGCCTCCTTGGGATTCTCTCTCTCAATAAATATATAAACCAAAAGAATTTTTTTTAAGATAAGTAAAATAAGGAGGGTTTTCTTTTATTTTGTTTCTATAGCACCACTTCTTAGTGTAATTCCTTACTGTGTATCACTGATGCTTACTGTCTGATCTCTGATCCTTTAGAGGTCAAACAACAAAATGTCTAACCACTGCAGTAATTCACATTACCTTTTTGGAAAGGAATAACCAGACTATATCAGCATATGTCCAGTCCCTTCCTGTATGCTAAGGAGAAAATTTCAATTTTCTTCATTTTTTTGTTAATTCTCCTCTTCTGAGGCAATTGATTTTTCAACATTACCTGCAAGAAATAATTTGCAGAATCTAGTACACTATGGAATTTTATGCTGGTTAATAATGGTACCATGTATTCACTAGGAACTCTCACTGCAGGCAGGCAGCATGGATTTGAAGATTAGCCTACAGTCACTATCATGTTAATATCCTCTCTAAGCTTTAGTGTATCTGCAAAATGGACAAATCAATAGGACATGTCATAATAGTATTATATTTGTCATGAGGATTAAATGAGATATTTTGAGCACAGTTTCAGATGCACCAGAGGCTTAAACATAATCTTTGGCTAATATAATTATTATATAATCATGATGGAACATATGTTTGGCTACTTATTCTTGAGAGGCCTAACAAAACTATTTCCTATGACAATGTGCTGATTAATGGTATTCCTCTGTTCCACAAATGCTAAGCAGTCAATAACTTAACTGTTCTCCTTTCCCAAGAACTTCAGATGAAATATTAATTAAAAAAATAAGCAGTGCAATCACAAACTGATGCTTGATTGTGATCATACACTTTATTCTTTGTGAGGTCCAATTTGCACAATTATAACCTAGCTTTATCTGAACTGTGAAAATTGTGTTACATCATAGGAAACATGTCCCTTTATTAGAGACTTACTGCATAATCATTCAATTATTTATATAACAAATATATGGAGGACTTACTATATGCCAAGAATAATTCTAAAAGCTGAAATGCAATAAGATGTACACAATTTTCTCATGAAAATCCAGTAAGGGAGGGAGACAATAATAAGTGATTTATTCATTATGATTGTGATGAGCCATTGAAGCAGTACCACACTGTAAGAGGGTAAGTAATAAGGTCTGACACTGGCCTATGAGCATGATGTGGTTAGGAAAGACTTTGCCCCTCAAAATGTGCTTTCAAAAACATGATCTCATTAACTCACATTTAAGATAATATTTCTTGAATTTGGCACTTATTAACTGGGTGATTTTGGCTAAGTTACATAAATACTCTAGGTTCAAATTCCTTTGTTTATAAAACAGATAATAACTTTTTTTATAGAGATAATGTAATGATTAAAAAAGCAAGTATGTAAATCATTGGCCAATACTAACTATTGTCTACTTATGTGCCCAAAACATAACTGTTATCTACTCTTGGAATCAGATCTTTAGATTTTAAGATATTGTTACTGTGATTTATGTGAATTTTAAAGATAAATATTTATTAGATGTTTGTAATTTATATTCCTCAGAATGGACAGAATAGAGGTACATTTGTGTGTGTGTGTGCATATATAAGTGTGCATGCACATGGGGGTGGCTTCTGCTTTAGAGTAGAAAAGGATGATAAAGTGTAATCTTATACAAATTTGGGAATAGTAAATGAGTTATTAAATAGCAATAAGGAGAAACTTGGTTCAACAGTTAGCATAAAAAACTATATATGTATTTCATATGTTAGTCAGGTTTCACTGACATACAAATATGGAGTCACTATGGACAGATGATTCTCAAGAAATTATGAGAACATCTGAGAGGAGCAAAAGATCATTTCTTCACTTAAGGAATACCATTAAACAATTTTCCAACAAGCTTACCTCCATGGATAAGAGAGTGCCTCAAGAGATGTTTCTTTGTTTGTTTGTTTGTTTTAAATAATCACAACCCTCTAGGATTCTCAAATTATAGGAAAAATAGGGAAAACTATTTTCTCTGGGATCAGTCTTTACGCCTAAAAGAACACTCAAGGCTATCTTTTAGATTAGAAACACTTATTATAATTATTTCTAATAATAAATAAACACTAGTTCAGTGCAATCAACTAGAACAAATAGTATTTACTTAAGGTAAAATTGGTAGTGTTGTGGGAAATGGGAAAATATATTTCTTCCGGTTGGAAAGAGTCATCATTCACATTTATGAACGTAATATATAGGGCTAGGTGAAATTATATATGTGTTATAGTTACTAACTGGGAAAGTAGATATTCCAGTGTCTACTCCTTATGATTTTTAGAAGGCATTTACAGTTGTTTATTATGAAATATTTTCCATGGATTCTTAGATACTCCTACCTAGCCTTTTTGGAGACTGGAATCTTACTGAATACTTGGATTTTTTTTTACTTCCTTTGTCAGACATATAGGTCCTCAATAGTATTTTTTAACTTCCCCTCTACTTACATATAACCAGATTTTTAAAATTATTTTTTATCTATGATTAAAAAGCCATAAGAAGTTAAGAATATCCTGGTTGCTGGGGGAAAAGGCAAACTCTTTAAAAAGATAAAGTCAATTATCAAACTCAACACCCAAAAAACAAACACCCAGTTAAGAAATGGGTAGAAGACATGAATAGACATTTTTCTAAAGAAGACATCCAGATGGCTAACAGACACATGAAAAGATGTTCAACATAAATCATCATCAGGGAAATACAAATCAAAACTGCAATGGGGTACCACCTCACACCTGCCAGAATGGCTAAAATTAACAACTCAGAAACAATAGATGTTGGCGAGAATGTGGAGAAAGGGGAACCCTCTTACACTGTTGGTGGGAATGCAAACTTGGTGCAGTCATTCTGGAAAACAGTATGGAGGTTACTGAAAAATTTACAAATAGAACTACCCTACTATCAAGCAATTGCACTACCAGGTATTACCCAAAGTGTACAGAAATACAGATTGAAAGGGGTCAGTATACCTCAGTGTTAATAGCAACATTATCAACAATAGCCAAATTATGGAAAGAGCCCAAATGTCCATGGACTGATCAATGTATAAAGAAGATGTTATATATATGTTACATTTATCATATATATACACACACACACACACACACACACACACACACACACACACACACATATACATATATACAAAATGGAATATTACTCAGCCATCAAAAATGAAATCTTGCTATTTGCAACGACATGGATGGAGCTAGAGTGTATTATGCCAAGCAAAATAAGTCAGTGAGAGAAAGACAAGTACCATATGATTTCACTCATGTGGAATTTAAGAAACAAAATAGATGAACATATGGGTAAGAAAAAAAGAGGGAAGTAAACCATGAGAGACTCAACAATGAAGAACAAACTGAAGGTTGATGCTGGGAGGTGGATGAGGGATGGGCTAATTGGGTGATGGGTATTAAGGAGGGTACTTGTTATGATGAGCACTGGGTATTATATGTAAGTGATGAATCACCAAATTCTACTCCTGAAACCAATATTACAATATATGTTAACTAATCAGAATTTAAATAAAAATTTTCAAAAAAAAGTAAAAAGAAAAAGTCCCTATCAAATTTTTAAAGGAGAAGCAGAAAATTTATTTTAAAATTGTATCTAGTGGTTAAGTAAAATAAGTGGAAGTAGTGATTTTTTTTAATGATAAAACAGGATGCTGTTGCCTAATGAAAAAAAGTATAACATTGGATTGTGGGGTTTTTAATATATGTAGATGTAAAATATGTGAAACCAATAGTACAAAAATGGAGAGGTGGTATGGTTAGAGAAATATGAAGATAAAAATGATGAAAAGCAAGACCTAAATATATGTTGTCTATATGAAATGTACTTTAAAGATTAAGACAGGTTGAAATAAAAATATGAAAATAGATATACCATGCAAACAGCATAAGAAAAACAGTGGGCTATGTTAATATCAAATAAAGTAACCTTGAAGATAAAATTTATTTTACCAATGATTAAGAAGGATATTTGATGTTGATAAAAGTTAATCATTAATCAGGAATACAATAAAATCATAAGTATTTATATACCTAAATAAAAATATTCAAAATATGTGAGGCAAAAAACTCCAGATTTAGAAATAGAATGTAGAAATAGAAATGTAAAAATGTAGAAATAGAAAATTTTATGATAGTTGGAGATATTTATGCCCTTGTATCACTAATAATAAGATGACTGGAAAAAAACATCAATAAGTTATAGAATATTTCAATGACATTATCAACTACTTTGACCCATTTGCTCTCTGTGATATTTATAGAACACCGTGACCAACAGTAGACATTCTGTAGTAAAGAATAGACATCCTTTTAAAAAGCACATAGCCTGGTCACAATATGGGACATATAATAGGCCATAAAATAAGTTGCAGCACATTTCAGGAAAAAAATCACATTATCTGATAGCAGCCAGAACTAACAAAATAAATAGAAAATCTAACTACACTATAGCTATTAAAGAAATTGAATATGTAATTATAAACTGTCATTCAAAAATAATTTGACTATATGTTGCATGCTTCATGATAAAAACACTCAGTAATAGATAAGGATATCCATTTTCACTTTTATCAACAGTGAACTGAAATCCTGACAAGTTCAATAAAATAAAGAAATAAAGGATATAAAGACAGGTAAGAAGTAAAATTATCAATTTGTTTACATAAAGAATTCTAAGAAATCTACCAGGCAAGTATTAAAACTTAGAAATGAATATAGTGACATTGCTGAATACAAGGTCAATTCATCTGTAGGCTGAATTCTAAGATCCCAAGACCCTGTTCATTGGGTGTATTTGTACCTTCTTTCAGTCATTAAAACACATTTGAATCTCCATGCTGCAGTGAAGAAATTTCATAGATGTAATTAAGATCCCAAATTAGTTGGGATCTCTTAAAATGAAGAGATTATCTTTAGTAATCTGGTGAGCCCTTAAGTGGGACAGGACTCTTGCTGGTGAGAGAGATTTGAAGCATGAGAGTGATTTAACATGAGGGAGAGTCTCCATTGTGGAAATGGAGGGGACCATGTAGCAAAGAATGTGGGCATCCTTTAAGAACTTGGAACCATGTCTCCCGAGAGCCAGCAAGGAATAGATCCTCAGTTTTACAAATGCAGTGACCTGAATTCTGCCAGCAACCTAAGTGATCTTAGAAGTGGATTGTTCCCTCAAGGCTCTAAAAAAGAACCTAGTATAGTTGGCATCTTGATTTCAACCTTAGAAGACCCTGAGAACAGGAATTTTCTATGCCATGCCTGGGCTTCTTACCTAGAGAACTGAAAAATAACAAATGTGTGTTGTTTTAAATCACTGATTGTAGTACTTTTTTGAATGTAGTTTTAGTAGATTGATACAATATTTAAATAATATTGTGATCCTGTATAGTAGCAAATAATTGGAGAATGAAATAAGGAGGGGAAAATTTGGTTTTCTAAGAGCCTCAAAAAGTAGTTGGAAATAAAGTTAACAGAAGAGGTGTAAGACCTCTAAACTAATAATAGCAAAATATCACTGAGACAAACCAAAGATTAAATGGTGCTATGTATATCATGTTCATGCATTTTGAGAATTAATGTTGAGGTGTCAATCCCCTCAAAATTAGGCTATAATTTCAATGAGACCCTTATTAAAAATCTCAACAGAATTATTTTGGGGAGAATTTGGCAAGTTTATTTTAAACTTACATTGAATGCAAAGGACTGGGAGCAGTCAAAACAATCATGGAAAAAAATTTGGAGAATTCATACAACCTGATTTCAAGCTTAGTATAAAGCTACTATTTGAAATAAAGTGGCATAGGTCTAAGTATAAACAAACAGATCAGTGGAGGGAAAAGATGATCTGGTAACAAACACAGACATAGATGACTGTCAACAAAGATTCCAAGACAATTGAAAAGACGGATAGTCTTTTCAATAAATAATACTGGATAAAGTGGATGAGCAAGGGGCAAATGAATCTTTAGCTTGCTCAACAAATTGATTTGAGATGGATCATAGACCTAAAGATGAATGCTGAAACTATAATGCTTATCAAAAACAAAATATTGGGGAATACCTTAATGACCTGAATTAGGCAGAACTTTTTCAAAGGACAGAAGTACCATTAGTAAAATGAAATATGATAAAACAGGATTCCATTAAAATTAGTTATTCAGTTTATTAAAATTATCATTAAGAGAATGAAAAGGCAATACAGATTAAAAGAAAGTATTCTCATTACACATATTTGACAAAGGCGTTGTATTTGGAATTTCTACAAATCAGTACAAAAAGACAACCAGCTTTAAAAATGGGCATATGAACAACCCACAAAAGGTATATGAATGGCTAAATAATCCTATAAAATATGTTCAACATAAAAATGTTCATATAAAAATGTGTTCAAAACCATCATCAGTAAGCATCAAATTAAAACCAAAAGGAGATATTATATGACATGTACTAAAATTAAAAATATCTAAGATTTTAAAATCCTGATGAAGGTACAGAGCATCTGAAACATTCACCAATGGTAGAGGTGTAAAATACTGCAACTATTTTGAACACTATTTTGGCAATTTCTTTTAAAATGAAGTATGAGCGTATCTGATAATTATATGAAATATATGTCCATTAAAACACAGTTTTAGGGGCACCTGGGTGGCTCAGTCGGTTAAATGTCCAACCCTTAATTTCAGCTCAGATCATGATCCCAGGGTCATGGGATCAAGCACCAAGTTGGGCTGCAGACTGGACATGGAGCTTGCCTGAGACTCTCTCTCCCACCCCCTCTGCCCCTCCCCTGTGCATGTGCTCTCAATAAATAAATAAATAAATAAATAAATAAATAAATAAATAAATAAAATTTTAAAAACACAGCTTTACTTTTACTGTCCCCAAACTGGAAACACTATAAACACTATAAATTGATAAACAAATTGATAAAGTTAATAAACGAATTGTGATATGTTCAGTCAGTAGAACACTACTAAGTAATAAAAAAAAAAGAATAAACAACTGGTTTATAAAAACTACATTGGTGAAACACTAAAACATTTTGTTAAGCAGAAAAAGCCAGACACAAAAAAGTACGTATTTAATGCGTCCATTTTTATGAAGTTCAAATAAGTAAAATCATCTATTGTAATAAGACTAGTCACTGTGGTTGTATATGGGAATGTTGACTGGAATAAGGCATGGGGAACTTTCTGAAGTAATGGAAATGCAAATATTCTGTTTTTATAAGATGTGGGATACACAGTTATATGCATTTTGAAATCTAAATTCCATACTTTAGATCTGTGCAATTCATTGTATGTGGATTAATATTTTAATTAAAAACATGCTGTTAGGGATTTTCTAGGAGGGCTGAATGATTTATATCATTTTACTTTGTTGTCTTGTCAAGCTTTTTGAAAAAGTTTATCTTGTAATTGCATACAGAAAATTTTTATCAAGATACTGTTAATCCATTTGTTTTAAAAGTGAACTTTTGGATCATTTTCCATTTCTTTTGAAATTGGATACTATGAGGTTACTAGAACACCTTGAAATGGTCCCACCATCAGCCTGTCTAGAGAAGTTATCTCATAGTTATTTGAATCTAGCAGAATAACTTTAGTTCTTGCCTTATTATAATTAGACTATTTGAGCCAATATGAATGAGGCCAGTTAACACAGAATCGTGTCATTTAAACAGTTGCTAAATCTCAATTTCTAGCAGAAAATAATAGCTTCAGTACCTAATATGTAAAATCATGATCAATCATTTATAAAATTCTTCATATGTGTTACTTCAGAGTTCTTTAATGACTTGATGGGGTAGGTACTTTTATCCCCATTGACCTGATGTGAAAATGGGTGATCATTAAGGTTAAGGGATTTTTTATTTTATTTTATTTTATTTTATTTTATTTTATTTTATTTTATTTTATTTTATTATTAAATATGAAATTTATTGTCAAATTGGTTTCCATACAACACCCAGTGCTGGTTAAGGGATTTTTTAAAGAAAATGTTAAGCTATTGACTTAGGATTCCAAATCAAATTTTCTGTTTCTGCACTTAGTGCTCTATCCAATAAACTAGAACTGAGTAGTGGATGAAAACAAGGTTATTTCTTGACAAATTCTTAAAAACAAGAAATGAGAAAAATCTCTGCTGCTCTAGGGTTGAGTTCCCATGTCTTAAATTATAGATTAACAAAACATTTGAAGAAACTTTTAGATGACTTTAATAAAAAGTCTGTACAAAATGAAACATCTGCTATCTATTATAGTTTTATTAGATGGAGGGTAATTACTCTGAATGATGTGTGCCGTATACTACAGTTTTCACCTGCAGAACCTTGTGCTGTCTTCACTTTGTTTCATGCACAACCTCTACATCGCAACCTTCCTTTCACCTGTGCACATTTTTAAAATAGATTTTCAAAATAAGCTGAGCGAAAGTGGCAGATACTTCAGTGTGTTCCAGAATTTATGATTCACGGAAATCAGCAAATGTGCCCAAGTGGTGGTAGAGCAGAAAATGTCAAATAATGATTTAGTTGTAAAAAAATGATCATTGAACCTGTTGAGAGTAAAGGTCTGATTAAGAATCTCACCAAAATTTAGATACAGATTCTTTGGAGGGAGTATGGGAATGAGTTTGAAAACTGGAAATTATTTGATCAATGGACAGTACAAATAAAAATCTAGCATATTTTTATTTCATTTGAAAACCTTAAGAGCTTCATTGACACGGGCACTTCTCAGCATCCTGCAGGGTTGGATCATTTACATCCTTCTTCTCAATATCTTTTGCCAACTAACCATTTCAAAATTACAGCTAAATTAAAGACACTGCCTGTTATTTGCTGTATACTGGAACTCAGATCTCCCCTTAGAGAGCTCTGAGCTCATTCAATGAGGCATAGCACTTAATTTCATTTGCAGAATTTCTGCTATCCAACTCTCCACAAATTAAATGAGATCATTCATTGCTTTCCCTGTAGGCTAATGGTACTTATATTGTTTGTCCACATTTAATGTCCTAATATCTTGGTTTCATGGTCCACTGTTTAATAACGAATCAGTAATGGAATTGAATATACTGTAGAAAAAAAAATACTCCTTCAGTTTATTGCCTTCCTATGGCTGTATGGAACCTTAGACCTCTTCTAGCTCAGAGTTGCAAATGTAGATGCCTACAGGGACCAGGCAGGCTGTAAATGTGTGAACTGAACTTGGTGTGAGAGGATATAATAGATAGGTTTTATGATAACGTGAAGAAAGTTTCCTTACTTTCAGTTGTAAAAATTAGCATTAGGAAAAAATATATGGCACATATCAAGTGTCTGTGGATGGAATTTGCCCTAAGGCTTCACCAGTTTTTCAACCTAATCTTGCCTATTTCTCCCATTTTATAAATTAGAAAATAACAAAGGAACAAAACAACTTGAATAATTCCTTCAACCAAATTCATTCATGATTCTTAGTATAGTACCAAAAATCAGTCACTGTACTTGAGAGGAATTACACATATTCAGAATTGTGACCTGAAGGAGGAAGGCTGGCATTGGATTAAGGTACAAGACTTGGAGTGCAGAGCTTATTAGTAAGCAAAATGAGAACTTCACGGCAAATAAATGTAAAAGAGTGGTTAGGAGAGCAGATGTGGTTTACATGATTCAACTAAGGTTAGAAGTGTCAACTATAAAGAGACCACACAAGCTAGTAGGGACATTAGACAGACTGGCAATTCTGGCATTTGTTTTTCTCTATCTTGGTTTTCAGCCTAAGGTCTTAGGCATTTTCAAGGAATCAAACTACAAACAAAACTGGCAAACTGTACATATTTATATATACACTGCATGTGGCTTCAGTAATTAATTGAAGTATAATGTTTCTTTACGAATTTAGAATTTGGAAAAGAATCACAAGGTGCTTGTATAATTTGTTATAAACAGTAGAAATTATTTGGAGAAACAGGAGAAAAAACATCATTTATATCAATTTTCTGTTTCCTAGGAAGGAGAAATAGCAAACCTAAGCATGCTAGCTCATGTGAGCAAGATTTAAAAACCAGAGCAGTGATCCTGGAGATTCAATGCATGTTTATCCCCATAGGGTTTAATATAAGTTAATTCTTCTGGTGTGAAGTTATACCAATGACTGGTATTTTGGTGAAAAGGAAAAAAAAAACGAATAAAGTTGTTTCATAGAGCGTTGTTTTCAAGTGCTGTATTTCACTAAGAGCTAAGAAACCTCTTAAGAAGCTTTTTTTTTTTCAACATGGGTTCACTATTCCCTTTCCTGATTTAGAAATAATTCATTCTTTTGGCTAGTGTAGTTCTTCAGTAACTAAAAATATGTAAAGCATGTTGGACAGGTGAAATTTAGTTGGAGTTTTCAAATTTGTGATTTTTAACTCTAGGAGATGTTCTGAACAATGTGTTTTTAGTTGTCATTTTATTGACTGAAATAGCAGCCAGGAAAGACTTTCAAGCTGACATTGTAAAATGAAGCTTTCTGGGGGCAAATTTATTACGTATGAATGAACAGACTTTTTTAAAATTGGGAACTTTTGTTTCTGTAGTGTAAAATTGAAAACAAAATGAAGTAGATTCCTTTGTAGAAGGGGGTCAGGATAGCAGGTGTAGTTTAAATGATTCAGGAAAAAAAATATTGCAGATAAAGAGAATGTTTCAAATGAAGGAAACAGTTCAGATTGAAGGATTTACGTAGGGCTGAAGTTGTAAATCATATTACCAGCATCTACTTTTTGAAGATGGTTCAGAAGGGGAAGAGAGACAAATTAACCTGTCTCAGAAGTAAAATGCCAGGGATTTGACCTAAAACTCAAAGATTTTAAGATCTTCTCAAGCCTCTTGATACTATGAATAATGGGGAGAAAAGCAGTTTTAGTGTATTCAATATCTATGTTTGAATATAAACCGAAAACTGTTTTAATTGATGAAAATGACCACAAGCAATGCAAAACTGGGAGAAAATTGTGATGTTTAGAGAAATTCTAATACCATATGCTCCATTTGAATTTATGCTTACTGGTGTTTTTGATTTCTAGTATCTTTCACATGGCAAAGATGATTTTCAAGAGCAATTCATATCTGTTAATCTGGTGGGTCAGTTCTTTAATGTGCCAATCCAAGTTCTGTCTGTATTCTCTCACTGAACAAAGTTACCTGGTGAGGGAGCACACTGGAAAATGTCTTCTCCAGTCTCACCTACTCCAAAGCACTTTTCCATAGGTCTTCCTGTACATCCACACTGGAAAATGTCTTCTCCAGTCTCACCTACTCCAAAGCACTTTTCCATAGGTCTTCCTGTACATCCACACTGGAAAATGTCTTCTCCAGTCTCACCTACTCCAAAGCACTTTTCCATAGGTCTTCCTGTACATCTGCCTTAGTGAAAGTAACATTTTCACTACTGAGGAAGCAATCAGATCCTTAATTATGAAATTAGTTATCACTAGATTTAAACTTCTCATGGTATATTCATACTTTAAAATATTTAAGTCCAATACCTTCTTAATTGTTGATATAAGTGCAGCAAACAAGAAAATGTGTGTTTAAAGGGGAGGGGGGTGATTTGCTTATTCTGGGACACCTTAGTCCATCATAAAAATGCCGGAAGAAATGGAGTCAGTAATTTGGCACAAGTCATTTAAAACACTTTCCACAAAGATCGTTTTGTATCTTGTATTTTAAACATATTACAAATGTATGTGTAAGTTTAGATTGTAAGCTCCTTGAAGTCAGGCTTGTGTTTTGTCTCCCACAGTAGATATCTTCCTAGCACAGTGCCTGGAAGGCAGAATGTGTCCATAAATAGGTCCTAAATAAAGAAGACTATATTTTGTAGAAAAAAAGAATTTTGGGTCAATGTAGGGTTTTATAAGTGACTCATTTCCAGACCTTATTATCTTAATTAGATACAAAGATATACAGGTATTGTACATACAGTTTTCTAGGGCATTCCCTAAAATCTCAATATTGTTCAAGTAACAGATACATCATATTTGACGGATAAAGAATCACCTTAATTTTGTATAAGCCCCAAGGAAAGGGAAAGATAAAAAATAGATATTCTTGGCCTTTTCAGTGTCACCCCATAGTTTGAAATACCATGTTCATAATTCAGTCACATAACTCCTCCAAGATTTGTTCCTTGATTTTTCAGTAGGAATCATACATGATTATAATGGTATTGCTTCCCTTATGTTCTGTGAAAAGATGTGGTTTCTACCACATTTAATAGGACACATTTTTTTTTCTGTATGAAAGTAATACCAAACAATAATCAAAAAACCAAGTATTAAATAAACTCTTACAGTAGGTGCTCTGGGACTACAAAAGAACCTCAAGACTCTTCCTTTGGGATTCTGCAATATGATTGGAAACCAAGACATACAAATCACATCGTTAGTGAAAATATTGGAATATACAAAAGACCCATTAAAGAAAAAAAATCAGACATAGCAAATATGGTTTCTTAATCTAGATGGCTTTTCTGTTTTTAAATTCAGGTAGAAGCAACTCACCTGGCATGGATCCTAAGACTTAGTCCTTGTGCCCTGGTTGCTATTTCTCATAGCAAATGCTAAGATGTGCATTCTTATCTTTAAGTTCCTAATGCGTCCGTACCCAATTCTCCTGTGCATTCCAAACAATCTCTGGATTCATCTCTGGATTCTTTTTTACTACTCCATTTCAGAAACATATTACTGCAAACCCCATATTTCTTGCATGTTGAGGTTTACAGGTTTATTAAAAATACAAGATACACACTTAAGATTGAAATTCAGATAAATGACATTTTTGGTGCAGATGTATGTTACTGGCATTCTTCTCAGGCTGTTTACAATCTTCTAAGCCTACAAGTATACACATAATATTGATAATTCTGAGGGAAAGAATGGCTGGGCAAGGAACAAAAGAATGATGACAAATCTGCAATAAGGACGTAATGAAATGAAGATGCCTTTGATAAGAACCTCAGTATTATTTTGTATAAAACATCTTGAAGAAAGTGAAATTTGATAAAAATTCCCTGTATAAATGGTATGCAATTGTTAGAGCTTAATTATTTAATAAATGATATGACATATAGAGATCTTTGTACTCATCTCGTGTATGATTTTTAAATATATAATTTAAAGATAAAAAAATTTTTAAACAAATTATAAAGATTTGCTCCTTGAGTTTTCAGTACACATAAACAATCTTTAAAATGTTTTAGGCAGGAAAAAATATTTGAAGAGAATAAAAACCTACTTAATTTAGCCCAAGATAAAGAGATTTATTTAAAAGTATTTTTAAAATTTAAAGAAAATAGAGCAACTGGATTTCAGCAAGTCTGGAAAACATGAAGCTCCAGGGAGCTCAGCTGTAGGAGTTCATGGACCTTTATTCTAATGATCTACCATTACCTCAGCTGGCAACTTATTAGGTTTCTGAGTATCTTAGTTCATATTCTCAAAAGGGAATCTGATTAATTCAGATTAGTTTATGGATTGGTTCCTCTGGGGTTGGATAGCTACTCTTGGTTCACTCAGCCATGTCGGGGGAATGACATTACTAATTAAGGATAAGCTAGAGGAAATGAGATCTTTCTTTAGTGGAGATATTTACAATGCCTGTACATATTTATTTGTATGTAAATGTATAATGGAAAACAGACTATGTGGAATTAATAAAATGCAATTATCTCATTTTAGGAAAGTATATTTATGGGTGAATTGTTGACAGTTCTTACTCCTGTGTCTTAAACCTCAGTGCATGGGACACAAGCCACACAAGCTTAAGTCAAAACCCAAATGTCTTTCTTGATTGGCCCCTTTAACTTGCCTTTCACATCCAATCACCAAATCTCAGCTCTTGTATATCCTAAGTAACAGACATATTGACATCACCTATCCATGAGTGAAACTTTCCCATTATGTTATAAAATTCACAGAAGAATGGTTTGTGTGCAGCTTTTTCATATTTGTATCTCTACTACCTACCACAGTGCTTAGCACCAACAGCCCAACTGATACGTTGATTGTAGCTTTGTGAGACCCCACGACAGACAATTCAGCTAAATCATGTTTACATAAACTGAGATATCATAAACTGTGTTAAGTTGCTATGTTTATGGTGATATCATTATGTAGCAGTAGATAACTAATACAATCATTTCTATCTGTATTGTATCTTTTCTGCATTACATTTTTAAAAAATTAATGACAGCCTCATTTTAAATTCTTAATGTATGGTTTTATTTTTGGCAACAATCTAGTCTTTATCATTTAGTAATGGTTTAATATTAACTTGACATGGAACTCAAAAATGGTAGAATGAATCAGCAAGATGATAATCATATGTGGATAAATCATTGATATTTTTCATTTGACTCCTCTTCCCTGCCTGCCCTCCACTGTCTGACAGTGACTTGTAGGCCATGGCCCCAAGCTGTTTAAGTTCAAAGGACATTTTCATGTTAGTTAGGAATCATAACTGAATCTTTGTTTAGCTTCTGTGTCATATATACCTCTGCACTTCTTTATTTTCACTATAAGATGCTATGAAATTATCAAGTGCCTGTTTTTCTCTCAAGTCTAGATCAATCCACCATAAGTCTTTCCTTGTTCCAAGAACAGAAGGAAAATTCTACTTCTATTCAGAAAATAGTAAAGATTTATGGTTCCCAGTCTGTAAAGTTCCATCTCTGATATAACAGAGATAATTCAAAATTGTTGTTTCCTTCTGATGATTCCAGGAACTATGATATCCTAAGACATCTAAGAAATCCTGAGATGTTGTAGAAACCCTTTCTAGACAATTGGCTAAATGGTATGTGTGGAAAATGAGTTTTGCCACTCAGATGCTGAGAAAAAAATCACAAAACTACATTAAAAATGTTGACATAAAACTAGAGGAGTAGCATTTTTATGTATGTGTAAAAACTCTCCTGACCATTCATCATTGCTATATCTGACTAGGAGCTTCTGAAACTCTGTATTGGTCTCTCCTCCTATCAGGAGACAATAATCTTTTAGATGGTCAAGTTCCTCCTCTTCCTCTATCCATGGAGGTACCTAAGTCCACATTTGTCTCAAATTTCTATATGCTTCTGGAATTCCTGCTTCTGTGAGTGTCAGGAACTGTAGATCCCAAGGATTGCCCTAGGTAAGACTGAGCCTTAGAGGCACCATCACTAAAGGCCTTGAGCCTTGTGATACACAGTCTCTAAAATAAGGGATTCAGAACACCCAGGAGAACATTTAGCTATTAAGGACAAGACCTTCAAGTAATTGGAATTGATTAAAATAAATAATTCCATATTCAGAGTAAGCCTGGAAAAGACACAAGATGATATGGCAGAGGACACATACTGGAAATTAGGAACCTAGTCTATCAAGAAACATTGAGTAGATACTGAGATTTCAATGAGTATCTTCACAGATATCTTTACACAACTCTGTTTTTACATGTTGGATAATCTTTGTTTTGGAGATAAAAGATCTGTTCCTTTGAAAAGGAACTCTATTTACTATAACTCATACAACCACATTTTATATAAACTTAATAGATCTTGAAATATATTTATATATCTTAGCATCTCAAAAATGATTATTTGGGATGGGACCTACAAATAAAAACTTAAAATACTTTATTGTAAATACTGATTTTATCATAAAAAGATAAATAAGAAAAAAAACCCTGGGATCTGAATAATTTGCTGCAGTGTACATTCCTAGCTACAAGGAACAATGTAACTAAAAATCTTGGAGTTACCTATTTGTAAACCAGTAATTCTTTCTTTTTCCCTGGTGTTAAGCTCATAAATGAATTCCACTCATGTATTCATAATAAAACATAGGTATGAAGTAAGAGTCTTAGTTGCCTAAGTCTAGATATCTTGAAAAATTATTTAGTAATTTCAGTGCTAGCCAATTTTTTTCTTAAAAATAAGGATCTTTTTAAAGATTTAAAGAGGAAAATTTAAAGTCTTAAGAAAAGAGGTAAAGTATTCTAAAACATAAACGTGATGTTCAATTTAAGAAAATGATTTTGGAACTGATACATGAATTCAGCAAAGTTGCAGGGTACAAAATTAATGTACAGAAATCGGTTGCATTTTATACATCAATAATGAAGCAACACAAAGAGAAATAAAGAAACTGATCCCATTCATAATTGCACCAAGAATCATAAAGTACCTAGGAATAAACATACATGCTGAAACTATATGTTTGCTGAAACTGTGTGCTGAAAACTATAGAAAGCTTATGAAGGATATTGAAGAAGATACAAAGAAATGGAAAAACATTCCATGCTCATGGATTAAAAGAATAAATATTGCTAACATGTCAATACTACCCAAAGCAATCTACGCATTCAATGCAATCCCAATCAAAATTGCACCAGCATTCTTCTCAAAGCTAGAACAAGCAATCCTAAAATTTGTATGGAACCGCAAAAGACCCCAAATAGGCAAAGTAATATTGAAGAAGAAAACCAAAGTGGGAGGCATCACAATCCCTGACTTTAACCTCTACTACAAAGCTTTAATCATCAAGACAATATGGTGTTGGCACAAAAACAGACACATAGACCAATGGAATAGAATAGACTCCAAAACTGGATCCACAAATGTATGGCCAACTAATCTTTGACAAAGCAGGAAAGAATATCCAATGGAAAAAAAGACAGTCTCTTGAACAAATGGTGCTGAGAGAACTGGACAGCAACATGCAGAAGAATGAAACTAGACCACTTTCTTACACCATTCACAAAAATAAACTCAAAATGGATGAAGGACTTGAATGTGAGACAGGAAACCATCAAAACCCTAGAGGAGAAAGCAGGAGAAAACCTCTTTGACCTCAGTTGCAGCAATTTCTTACTTGACACATCTTCAAAGGCAAGGGAATTAAAAGCAAAAATGAACTATTGGGACTTCATCAAGATAGAAAGGTTCTGCACTGCAAAGGAAACAATCAACAAAACTAAAAGGCAATGGGCAGAATGGGAAAAGATATTTACAAATGACATATCGGACAAAGGGCTAGTATCCAAAATCTATAAAGAACTCACCAAACTCCACATCCAAAAAACAAGTAATTCAGTGAAGAAATGGGCAGAAGACATGAATAGACACTTTTCTAAAGAAGACATCCAGATGGCCAACAGACACATGAAAAGGTGCTCAACGTCACTTCTCATCAGGGAAATACAAACCAAAACTGCACTGAGATACCACCTCACGCCAATCAGAGTGGCTAAAGTGAACAAATCAGGACACTATAGATGCTGTTAAGGATGTGGAGAAATGGGAACCCTCTTGCACTATTGGTGGGAATGCAAACTGGTGCAGCCACTCTGGAAAACAGTATGGAGGTTCCTCAAAAAAATTAAAAATAGATCTACCCTATGACCCAGGAATAGCACTGCTAGGAATTTACCCAAAGGATACAAGAGTGCTGATTCATAGGGGCACATGTACCCCAATGTTTATAGCAGCACTTTCAACAATAGCCACATTATAGAAAGAGCCTAAATGTCCATCAACTGATGAATGGGTAAAGAAGATGTGGTTTATGTATACAAAGGAATACTACTTGGCAATGAGAAAAAAAATGAAATCTGGCTACTTGCAGCAATGTGGATGGAACTGGAGGGTATTGTGCTAAGTGATATAAGTCAGGCAGAGAAAGATACCATATGTTTTCACTCATATGTGGATCCTGAGAAACTTAACAGAAGACCATGGGGGAGGGGAAGGGGGAAAAAAAGTTACAGAGAGGGAAGGAAGCAAACCACAAAAGACTCTTAAATACAGAGAACAAACTGAGGGTTAATGGGGGATGGGGGAGAGAGGAAATGGGTGATAGGCATTGAGGAGGCTACCTGTTGGGATGAGCATATGGAAACCAATTTGACAATAAATTATATTTAATAATAAAAAATAATTTTGTAGTTTTATTCTATACTGATAAATGCAGTTACTATAAACAAAATTGTTAGTTGGTGGCATGGCATTCTTCTGAGTAATTTTGATTTGTTCACTGAAATTAATAGCTAAACTTTTATAGAAAAGTAAGTGAGAATGTAGTAATTAAAATAGAAAATGTGGTATTAAACTGGGTAACAATTATAAAGTCTAGTGTTTTCTATTAATCTTTTAATGAACCAGATGAGCTAATTTTTTTATGATTCTATAGAAAAATTTGTATTTGAAATATTTAGGAAAGTTTCAAGATATAAGTCTTACACATTTTTGTGATAATACTTTAGTAAATTATTTTGTTCTCGATAAGGTCAGTGTATATTTTCTAATATTTTTTAGTTGACTAAGAAATTTAAATTCATATGGTATTTTAGTAATGCATCTATTGGAATTCTGCATTAGACTTCATATAATGAAAACAAATTCCAGTTTTATATATTCAGAATTTTGAGATGTGAGAGGACCTCAGACAACTTTTCAAAAAACTTTTTTGTATGTATACTAATTGAGCAATAATGTGGCATTCTAAGATACTAGATATCTTCCTCCAAATCCTCCTGAAACAAAGAAAGAAAGAATTGAATGATACTAAGTGATAATGCTAACAGAAATTGAATGTATACATTTGCAAATCTTGGCATGATAATGCAAAACAAAATATATTAAGATGGCAAGGAGATATTATGTTTTATAAAAAAGAAAGTGACTTTAAGCTTATTAAAGTGGGGAAGATTAATAAAATAATATACCAGAACAAGATTTTAGAAAGTTAAAATTTAATTGAATATGTGAAAACATGTAGATGTTAATATTGTTTGAAACTGAGAGTAGAAGATAGAATTGTTTTGCCAGCCTGAAGTCATACATATGAATCTCATGCATATAACCATGAATTAACCATGGCAGATAAACCAGATGGTGGCTAAATGAAACACTTATACAGGGCTTCAGAAATTAAATTGCTATTGTTTTTCTTTTCCCTACATCTCATGAAGTAGACCAATAGATGTGATTTCAACTACTGTACAAGAATCTAAATATCAACACCTAAAAATGTCACTTTTGAAAAATATAACCGTCATCTGTTGAAATGATAACACCTTGAGTTTGAAATAAACTGCAACAAATCATACATCAAGTAAACACTTCTATAGCTATGCAGGATGAGTTATGAATGAGTCTAAGACAAAGTAAACTGCACAGATGTGCCTACTAGAAATAGATCTATATGGGAAAACTAAATTTAATTCAGTGCTTTTATTAGTTGATTAGGATTCCTGTGTCCTCTTGAAATTATGCTATTAAGCAATGAAATCTTGCTTTCTTTTGGGCACACTAATGGATCCTATCTCTACTTGTATCTTTACTGACACGGACATGAAAATTCCATTACTCAAAAGCACCTTGGATACTTTGATTTGAGAATTGTATTAGAAATCATAATTGAGGAGCGTGGGTTGTATATTGGGTTCATGTTGCTGGGGTAACAGTGTTCTTATTAGTTTACAGAGGTAAAAATAAACACTTGGTTTTCTTTAGATGTGTGCTTCATATTGATATTTCCATTTAGTTCTAACAACATGGTGCTTCTGTTTTTCCTTAAGTGATTCACTAGTTCTTTTCTTCTTTTTATTTATTTATTTTTGTGTTTATTTTAGAGAGAGAGAGAGCGCACACGTGCGCGCAAGTGGGGGAGGGACAGAGAGAGAGGGAGACACAGAATCTGAAGCGGGCTCCAGGCTCTGAGCTGTCAGCACAGAGCCTGATGCTGGGCTTAAACTCATGAACCATGAGATCATGACCTGAGCTGAAGTCAGGAATCTTAACCAACTGAGACACCCAGGTGACCCCAGTTCTTTTTCTTATACTGAAAATCCTTCTCTTTCTGATATATCAGATATAAGAGATATATAATATATATCCATTATGTGGATATAAATCCTTAAACCTCAATATAATAGATAACAAATGGAATAAGAAAATAACAAAATTTAACGTGCAAGAGGAGAAAAGAAAGAAATAGAAGCAGGAAGAGAATAAATGCAAGGTGATAGATATGAGAACAGATTTATAAAGTTTCTCTAACTAAATGGAGAAAAACAGTTAAAGATGAAGATTGTCACATTGATTTTTTTTTAAAAAGCAGCTGTATTTGGTGTGGTAGCCAGAATAATGTCCCCTCCCCCTAAAAATGTTCAAGTTTTAATCCTCAGACCTATGAATACACTAATTTACATGGCACAAGGAACATGAAAATTGAATAAGTGAATGATACTGATATATTCATCCACCATGATCAGGTGGGATTTATTTCCAGAATGCAAGGGTGTTTCAGTACTTGCAAATCAATGTGATACATCAATAAGAGAAAGGATAAAAACCATATGATCATCTCAATAGATGCAGAAAAAGCATTTGACAAAGTACAACATCCATTCATAATGAAAGCTAACAACAAAGTAGGTTTAGAGAGAACATACCTCACCATAATAAAGGCCATATATAGGCCATAATAAAGACCCACAGTGAACATCATACTCAATAGGGGAAACCTGAGAGCTTCATCTACAGTCAGGAGCAAGACCAGGATGTCCACTCTTACCACTTTTATTCAACATAGTACTGGAAGTTTTAACCACAGCAATTGGCCAATGAAAAGACATAAAAGGCATCAAAATTGGTTAGCAAGAAGTAAAACTTTCACTATTTGCAGAAGACATAATCCTATCTAGAGAAAACCCGGAAGACTCCACCAAAAGCTACTAGAACTGATCAATGAATTCAATAAAGTCACAGGATACAAAATCAGGGTGCAGAAATCTGTTGCATTTCTGTACACCAATAATGAATCAGAAGAAGAGAAATTAAGAAAATCCCATTTGTAATTGCACCAAAAATAATAACATACCTAGGAATAAACCTAACCAAAGAGGTAACAGACCTGTACTCTGAGAACTATAAAACATTACTGAAAGAAATTGAAGAAAACACAAAGAAATGGAAAGATATCCCATGCTCATGGATTGGAAGAACAAATACTGTTAAAATGTCTATACTGCCCAAAGCAATCTACAGATTGAAGGCAATCTCTATCAAAATGCCAATAGCATTTTTCACAGAATAAGATCAAAACTTCCTAAAATTTATATGGAACCACAAAAGACCTCAGATACCCAAAACAATTTTGAAAAAGAAAAACCTGGAGGTATCATAATTCCAGATTTCAAGTTATATTACAAAGCTATAGTAATCAAAACAGTATAATACTGACACAAAAACAGACACCTAGCTCAATGGAACAGAATACAAAACTCAGAAATACACCCACAATTATGTGGTCAAGAAATTTTTGGGAGAGCAAGAATTTCCAATGAGAAAAAGACAGTCTCTTCAACAAATGGCATTGGGAAAACTGGACAGTTACATGCAAAAGAATGGAACTTTCTCACACTGCACACAGAAATAAACTCAAAATGGATTAAAGGCCTAAATTTGAGACTTGACACCATAAAAATCCTAGAAGAGAGCCCAGACAGTAATGTCTCTGACATCAACTTTAGCAACATTTTTTCTAGGTAGGTCTCCTGAGGCAAGGGAAATAAAAGCAAACATAACTTATTGGGACTGAAGCAAAAAAAAAAAGATTCTGTAAAGTTAAAAATCAACGAACCCAAAAAGCAACCTACTGAATGGGAGAAGATATTTGCAAATTACATTTCTGATAAAGGGTTAGTACCCAAAATATATAATAAATTTATAAAACCTTACACCTAAAAAATGAATAATCCAATTAAAACGGGAGAAGACATAAACACATATTTCTCCAAAGACATCCAGATGTCCAACAGACACGTGAAAAGATGCTCAATATCACTATCACTCATTACAGGGAATTGTAAATCAAAACTACAATGAGAGATTACCTCTCACCTGTCAGAATGCTGAAATCAAAAACAAGAAACAAAGGGTATTGGCAAGGATGTGAAGAAAAAGGAACCCTCTTACACTACTGGTGGGAATGCAAACTGGTGCAGCCACTGTAGAAAATAGTATGGAGCTTTCTCAAAAAGTTAAACATCGAGGAGCACCTGGGTGGCTCAATCAGGTCATGATCTCACTGTTCGTGGGTTCATGCCCCGAGTTGGGCATTGTGTTGACAGCTCAGAGCCTGGAGCCTGCTTCGAATTGTGTCTCCCTCTCTCTCTCTCTCTGCTTCTCACCCACTTTCTCTCTCTCTCTCTCTCTCTCTCTCTCTCTCTCTCTCTCTCTGTCTCTCTCTCTCAAAAATAAATAAACATTAAAAAATGTTGTCAGTTAAAAATAGAACTATCCTATGATCCAGTGATCACACTATTGGGTATTTACCCAAAAAATACAAAAACACTAATTTAGAGGGTTACACACACCCCTGTGTTTATAGCAGCATTACTTACAATAGCTAAATTATGGAGGCAGCCCAGGTGTCTCTCAGTAGATGAATAGATAAAGAAGGTGTAGTAGTGGAATACAGTGGAATATTATCTGGTCATAAAAATGAAATCTTTAAAATATATATAATAAAAAGTAATGAAATCTTGCCATTTGCAATGACATGGATGGAGCTAGAGAGGATAATACTACATGAAATAAGTCAGAGAAAGACAAATCCCCTATGATTTCACTCATGTGGAACTTAAGAAACAAAACAAGCAAAGGAAAAGAATAGAGAAAAACACACAGAAACTAAGAAACAGACTCAACTGTAGAGAACAAACTGATATTTACCAGAGGAGAGGTGGTTAGGGGAATGGATGAAATGCATTATGGGGAAGGAGACATTACAAAAGAACCAGAGGTGAGAAGAGAAAGAGAAAAAATTGAGGATGCTACACTAATGGCTTTGAAGATGGAAGAATGGACCACAACCAGATAATTTAGGCAGCCTCTAGAAGCTAGACAAAGTAAAAAAAAAAAAAATCTTCACCAAAGCTTTCCAAAGGAATGCAGCTAATACCTTGATTTTAGAACTTCTGACTTCTAGAGCTAAGATAATAAATTTGTGTTGGGTTAGCTACTAAGTTTGTGGCAATTTATTACAGCAGCAGTAGGTAACAAAGTAGTATTTAAGCAACATCTCTAGAGTATGAGAACACATAAAAATTGAAAGTGAAAAGAGGAAGATATTTCTTTCTGATACAAATTTTTGAAAAGAAGACAAAAGCAAATAAAGTGGAAGGATAGAGACAATAAATATTTAAAAATAGCCTTTTATCAAGTCTAGAAAAGAATAACATGGAGTTGTTAGAACTAAATATTACCAATGAAAAAGAATAAAACTACTCTGATGCTGTCATCTATAAGGGACATATATTTGGTCCTCGTCCAGGTTTCCTGGCTCACAGTTCCCAAAAATCTTGGAATTTCCTAAATGATAAGAGCTTAAAGGTGTCTCTTATGTTTTTTTGGGTGACTTTTGGAACTCACCTAAGAATAAGGGTTGGTTGTCAGGAGGACCAACCATGTGATTAGAGGAAGGAACTTCAGGTTCCACCCCAAGACCTTCTGGAAAGGGAGAGATGTGGATTTTCAATGCCAGTGACTTGATCAGTCATACATATGTAATGAAACCTGCATGAAAACCCAAAAGTATGGGGTTCAGAGAGATTCCAGGTTGGTTAACAAGTGGAATTTGGGGGAGAGGTGTGATATCAGATAGTGTATAGAGTATAGAAGCTCCTTGCCCTTTTCTGCTACTTTGCCCTATGCATCTCTTCCATATGGCTGGACTTGAATTATATTTTTTATAATAAACTGGTAATTTGAGTAAAATGTACCTGAGTTCTGTGAGCCACTCTTGAAAATTAATCAAATTGGTGGACAGATAACATGCAAACCTCTGACTTATAACTAGATGGTCAGAAGTGTAGGTAACAACCTGGACTTGTGACTGTTGTCTGAAGTTCAAGGAGGGAGTTGTTGGAACCTACAATCTATAGCCAGTCATCAGCAGCAATGGTCCATAGCCTGCAGTTGATGTCTGAAGCGTGTGTATCTTGAGGGAGCAATCTTGTAGGGCTGATTCCTTAACCTGTGGAATCTGACACTGGGTAGATAGTTTCAGAGTTGATTTGAATTGTAGGGCACACAGCTGGTGTCAGAGAATTACTTGTTGGTGTGGGAGAAATTACTCCCGTCCACATATTAGAATTAGCTCCATATTAGATTTGCATATGTAATAGAGATTTTTTTAAATTAGAGAACAAGGGGCGCCTGGGTGGCGCAGTCGGTTAAGCGTCCCACTTCAGCCAGGTCACGATCTCGTGGTCCGTGAGTTCAAGCCCCGCGTCAGGCTCTGGGCTGATGGCTCAGAGCCTGGAGCCTGTTTCCGATTCTGTGTCTCCCTCTCTCTCTGCCCCTCCCCCGTTCATGCCCTGTCTCTCTCTGTCCCAAAAATAAATAAACATTGAAAAAAATATTCTATAAATTAGAGAACAATATGGCAGTGCCTCACAAATTCCTAGAAAATGTATTACCAAACGTGATGGCATATATACACACACTATATATGCATAAATAATATATAGACAGTTATATATATATATATGTATATATATATGTATACACACACACACACACACACACACACATATATATAGATAATCTCTGTGTGTGTGCATACAGAACCAATGTCCATATATAGACCCAATTATATTCTGTTTCTCTGGAGAACTCTCTAATACTAATACTAATACTAATATTAATACTAATGCCTTCCAGATAGAAAGGGGACATTCTTGAGTGCTGTTGAAAAATTAAGTAAAATAAAACCACAAAAGTGGTCATATGGACTTAGCTTGACATAGGTGTCATTGCGGTCTTTGGCAAGAGCAGTATTGGTGGAATGTTAAGAGAAGATTAAAGAAAAAAAATGAAGGTGAGTAAATGGAGATGGTGACTATAAATAACTTCTTCCCTCTGGTATTTATTCAACACCTGTTTGTTTCTTCAGTAAAATTTTTGCTTTTAAAGGATGGGACTGCATCTCACCTCTTGGATAAGGGTGAGATAGGTGAACTTGTACAATACACATGCAATTTGCCTTTAAAATAGTACAGAGACCATTATCTGCTATGGTAGGCTGAATAATGGTCTCTAAACATACTCTTGTCCTAATTCCCAGAATTTGTTAATGTTACCTTATGTGGAACTTTGCCAATGTAATCAATATTCTTCAGATGGAAAGATTTTTCTAGGATACCTAGGTGGGCCCTAAATGCAATCATAAGTATCATGAGAGGGAAGCACAAGGAGACTTACCAGAGAGAATAAGGCAAAATGAAGATGGAGAAGAGAGAGATTTGAAGATGGGTTTCTGGTCTTGAAGATGGAGGAATGCAAGGAAAATAGCTCTAGAAACTAGGCAAGTCAAGGAAACAGATTTTCCCTGAGAAACTGCAAGGGAGAGCAGTCCTGCTGCATTTGGCTTTTAGCTCTCTAAAGTCCAGTTTGCACTTCAGGTTTGAAGACTGTAAAATAAATAGATTTCTCTCATTTTAAGCCACAAAGTTATGGTAATTTGTTTTGGCAATAATACTAATACACCCCCACTTTCTTGCTCATATCGTGGAAGATTTAAAAAAAAGATTTAATTGATGATGTGGAATGTTGAGGGAATTTTTAAAATTTTTTGTTAAGGTTTTTTTTTTATTTATTTTGAGAGATGAAGAAGTGGCGGAGGAGCAGAGAGAGGGGGAAACAGAATCCCAAGCAGGCTCTGAGCTATCAACACAGAGACCAATGTGGAGCTCGAACTCACAAACCATGAGATCATGAGCTGAGCTAAAGCCAAGAGTTGGGCACTTAACTGATTGAGCCACCCAGGTGTCCCAGGGAATTTTTTTTTTTCTTAGTAACATTCGTTCAGAGCTTTGATAGACTGAGGAGTCTATATCTTATGCCGTGAGTCCAAAAGGAGCACTAATGGCTTTTACATGGAGAATTAATGCCAAAGAATGTTCTAAGACATATGTTTCCGATAGTAGAAGGAAAATATGAATCATGGAAGTTTGGGTGGGTCACTGGGTGAATCTATGCGTGAAATAATAAGGATTTAGATAGTAATAGAGAAAGTTTAGAAAGATGCAACAATGTTGGGGCACCTGGGTGGCCCAGTCGGTTTAGCAACTGACTCTCGATTTTGGCTCAGGTCATGATCCTTGGGTCATGAGATTGAGTCCCACATTGGGCTCTGTGCTAAGCATGGAATCTGCTTGCGGTTCTCTCTCTCTCTCCCTCCGCCCCTCTACCCTGTTCTCACACTCTTTCTCTTTCTCAAAAGAAGGAAAGAAAGAGAGAAAAGAATAAGAAAAAGAAAGAAAGAAAAAATAAAAAATGACTCAATGGTGTTAAAAATGTGAAATTAGAAGGAGAATTCTCTTGGCAATTATGGGGGTAGCAGAGTGGAGAAGGAATTGTTATGGTGGGAAAGACCAAATGAGCCATTCTACATGGAAAGTTCCAGTGGAAAGAGAAATCTGAAGTCACTGTTTTGATGAATAAATTAAGGCTGCAGATGTATCTGTTTCAGTGGTTGAAGCCCTGACAACAGATGAGCTGCATGACAGCAAGGAGGCAAAGGTTAAAAAGTTGATGTAGAAGGTGAGAGATGAGAGAAGGAACTAAAGATAAAGAATAGCTTGGGGAATATCACTTATAGCAGAAAGGTTTTCAGCTGTATGATTTCTACTTTAGTCTAGCAGCCTAGATATGTGTTAGATTTCATAGGGTAAGGAACAGGCAAGTGAGAAGAAAGAAACAGGTTAAGTCTGTATGTTTCCTTTTTATGATTTTTTTCCATTTAGTCACAGATAGCTTTCAGACTTCTTAACTGCAGGAACTTCACACCTGTTGGTCTGATATATTTCCTTCTCCAGGCAGGGTCTCTGAAGAACTAGTTATTACTTTTGTGGATAATGAACTTTAGAGCATGTCTCAGTTAATATTGTGAGCTATAATGTTGGTGTTTCATGGTCATAGTCTTATCATCTCTGTCTTGGGAGCCCAAAGGACTTATGCATTTTGTCTGGTTTCCTTTATGCATACCTTCAGGCAGAAGTTATTATTAAGACTGTGTTGTTTCTTCTGATATCTTTGCACTTTATTTGGAACAAAGCACCCGTTGAACTTAAGTTTGGAATGTAGGCATCACTATACAGACTGTGATAAAAGATTGTTTCTTTCATTTCCTCTTTCCATTGTCTTATTTTGTTTTCAGTTCTTTTCCTTTCTTATTAATGGGAGAAAAAAGTAGAGCCCCAATTTTCTCAAGCAATACTTCATGGTTGGCCAAATCATGCAGCTCTAGTAAGGTTAATTTCAGATCTTCCAGAGTCAACAGAAGATGGAGTGATGCTTCATTGACCATCATTCCATCTACCGAGATAACAATTTCATTTTAATTGTGAAACTGCCAGTCTTGAGTAAGGTGTAAAATGAATCACCATGTAGTTTAATGCTTTTTTGCATTCTTCTGCTCGAGCAAAAATAGAACAGCAGATGGCCATAAATTCAGGGAAGCTTAATGAATTGGCAAGTTATGACAAAGTAACTTGGAAGGGAGTAACTTCAACGTCTATTAACAACGGAGGAAAAAAATCTTCAAACATATTACTTTGGAAAATAGAACACATTATGATTTATGATTTCTTTTTTCTTTAAATTATTTCCTTAATGTTATTAATTTCAGAAAATCAGATTCGGATGAATATAACTCCTTTAAAAAATTAAAGTGTGGTAAGTTTTGACCAAAATTGTTGGTATTCGATTATACCCCAACTCCTGAACTCTTCCAGTTTCAACTTCCCAGTTCCCCTGGAACGTTCAAGATTCTATAATAAACCTAACTCTGATAGGGGGAGGCTCTAGGGCAGAAGATGACTTCTCCAGAATAGGGCTGAGTCATTTAATTCCTTATTGATGTTTGCTCTATATTCTAAATATGTACAAAGCATAATGATTTTATAGGTAAATGTCAAGGGCATAGAAAAGAAGATGAGAGCACATTTTTTGAAGATTGGGCAATTTGTGGGTAGTGGGTTTTAATGTTGTTTACATATATATTTTAATTGCATATTTTCACATTAAACATGTACAGTATTTATTGACAAACTTCATCCAGTGCATACTGAAATTGGAAAAAAAGTCTGATAGTTGCTATTTAAAAGTTTTTTAATTAAAAAAAATAATCCTAGTATAGTTAACATACAGTATATTAGTTTCAGGTGTATAACATAGTGATTAAATAATTCCATACATCATCCAGTACTCTCCACTAGTACACTCCTTAATCCCCACCACTTATTTCACCCATCCCCCACCCACCTCCCCTCTGGTAACCATCAGTTTGTTATCTGTAGTTAAGAGTCTGTTTCTTGGTTTGTGTGTGTATTTCTCTTTTTTTACCTTTGCTTATTTATTTTGTTTGTTTCTTAAATTCCACTTACGCATGGAATCCTATGATATTTGTCTCTTATTTATTTCATTTAGCATGATACTCTCTATCTCCATCTATGTCATTGCAAATGGTAAGATTTCATTCTTTTTTATGGCTGAATAATACTCCCTTCTTTATCCATTCATCTATATCCAATATACCTTATTTATCCATTCATCTACTGAGAGACACGTGGGCTGCTTCCATAATTTGGCTATTGTAAGTAATGCTGCTATAAACATAGGGATGCATGCATACCTTTGAATTAATGTTTTTATATTTTTTGGGTAAATACCCACCCACTAGTGTGATTGCTGGATCATAAGATAGTTCTATTTTTAAATTTTTGAGGAACGTCCATACTGTTTTCCAGAGTGGCTGCACCAGTTTGTTTTCCCACCAATAGTCTGAGAGGGTTCCTTTTTCTCCACATCCTCAGCAACACTATTGTTTCTTGGGTTTGTTTGTTTGTTTGTTTTAGCCATTCTGAGAGGTGTGATGTGATATCTCATTGTAGTTTTGATTTTGCAATTCCCTGGTGATGAGTGATGTTGAGCATCTTTTCATGTGTCAGCCATCTGGATGTTTTCTTTGGAGCAATGTCTATTCATGCCTTCTGCCCCCCTTTTTTTTAAATTTTAGAGAGAGTGGATGTGAGTGGGGGAGGAGGCAGAGGGAGAGGGAGCGAGAGGGAGAGGGAGAAGGAAAGAGAGAGGGAGAGAGAGGGGGAGAGAGGGGAAAACGGGGAGAGAGAGAAGAAGGAAGGAAGGAAGGAAGGAAGGAAGGAAGGAAGGAAGGAAGGAAGGAAGGAAAAGAAAGAAAAGAAAAGAAAAGCAAGAATGAATGAATCTTAAGCAGGCTCCATGCTCAGTGTGGAGCCCAATGTGGGGCTTGATACCACGACCCTGGGATCATGATCTGAGCTGAAATTAAGAGTCTGATGCTCAAACAAATGAGCCCCTTAACCTAGGAGCCCCTTAACTCTTCTTTAAATAGTCTTCTATTTAAATAGTCTTGAGCCTTAAGGGGCTATTTAATAGTCTATTAAATAGAAGTCTTCTATTTGAATAGTCTTGAGCCTTAAGGCACTCAAACAAATGAGCCCCTTAACCTAGGAGCCCCTTAACTCTTCTTTAAATAGTCTTCTGGTCCTGGACTTTTGTTGATTGAAAATTTTTTGATTACTGATTCAATCTCTGATAATTTGTCTATTCAAATTTTCTATTCCTGCTTCAGTTTAGGTAGATTATATGTCTCTAGGAATTTATACATTTCTTCTAGGTTGTCTGGTTTGCTTGCATATAGTTTTTCATAGTATTCTCTTATGTTTGTATTTCTGTTGGTTATTTCTCCTCTTTCATTTCTGGTTTTATTTGTTTCAGTCCTCTGTCTCTCTCTTTTTTTTCCTGTTTTTTTGTTTGTTTGTTTGTTTCTTATGAGTCTGGGTAAAAGTTTATCAATTTTGTCAGCTGTGCTGACAGCTCAGAGCCTGGAGCCTGTTTCGGCTTCTGTGTCTCCCTCTTTTTCTGACCCTCCCCTGTTCATGCTCTCTCTGTCTCAAAAATGAATAAACGTTAAAAAAATTTAAAAAAAAACTAAAAAAAATACTTTTGCTGTATCCCAAAGGATTTGGACAGTTGTTTTCATTTTCATTTGTTTCCATGTACTTTTTAAATTTTTTCTTTGATTTTCTAGTTGACCCATTCATTGTTTAGTAGCATGTTATGTAACCTCCATGTATTTATGGACTTTCCAGATTTTTGCTTGTGGTTGATATCTAATTGCATAGTGTTGTCATTAGAAAAGATGCATGGCATGAGTCAGATATTTTTGAATTTGTTAAGTCTTGTTTTGTTGCCTCTATGTTATCTATACTGGAGAAGGTTCCATGTACACTTGAAAAGAACACGTATTCTGCTGTTTTAGGCTAGAATGTTCTGAATATATTTGTTAAATCCATCTGTTCAGTGTGTCATTTAAAGCCACTGTTTCTTTATTTTCTGTTTAATGTGTCCATCAATGTAAGGGAAATATTGAAGTCCCTTACTATTATTGCATGACTGTCAATTAGTTTCTTTATGTTTGTTATTAAGTGTGTTACGTATGTGGGTGCTTTCATGTTGGGTCCATACATATTTACACATGTTGTATCTTCTTGTTGGATTGTCTCCTTTATGATTATACAGTGTCCTTGTCTGTTTTTACAGACTTTGCTATAAAGTCTAATTTGTCTGATTTAACTATTGCTACTCTGGCATTCTTTTGACGTCATGTGCATGATAAATCTTTTTCCATCCTCTCCTTTTCAATCTGCAGGTGTTTTTAGGTCTGAAATGAGTCTCTTATAGGCAGCATATAGATGAGTTTTTGTTTTTGTTTTTTATCCATTCCATCACCCTGTGTCTTTTGATTGGAACATTTAGTCCATTCCATTTACATTCAAAGTAATTATTGATAGAGGTGAATTTATTTCCATTGTGTTTCTTGTTCTGTAGTGGTTTTGTAGTTTTTCTCTTATTCTTCTCTTTCTCTCGTTATTTGCTGGTTTCTTTAGTGATATACTTAGATTCCTTAATCTCTATTTTTTTGCATATCTATTACTTTCTATTTTGATTTGTGATTACCATTTGGTTTATATATAACATCTTTTGCATAGGAGCTGTTGGTCTCTTAATTTTGAACTCAATCTTTACTCCTCTCCCCTCCATGTTTCAGGTATTTCATGTCATTTTTATGTCCTTTTATTTTGTGTCTTTCTTGACCTATTTTTATAGGTAAACTTTTTTTTTTTTTGCTTTTATACATCCTATTTTTCTTACTCTTACTTATGGTTTTTGCTTTCCACTCACAGAGTCCCCCATAACATTTCTTGTTAGCCTGGGTTAGATGGTCATGAATTCTTTTAACTTTTATTTGTCTGGGAAGCTCTTTATCTCTCCTTTTGTTCTGAATGATAGCCTTGTTGGATAAACTATTCTTGGCCACCTATTTTTCCCTTTCAGCACTTTGAATACATCATGCCACCTGCCTCTCAGTTCACGGCCTTATGGGGTTTCTTTTGCATGTAACTATCTTCTTTACCCTTAAAACATTTAAAATTCTATCTTTGTCACTATTTTTTTTCCATTTTAATTACTATATGTCTTGGTGTGAACCTCCTCGGTTTCAATTTGTTGGGGGAGCTCTCTGCCTCCTGAATCTGAATCTGTTTCCCTCCCCAGAGTTGAGAAGTTCTTAGCTATTATTTCTACAAATACATTTTCTGCCACTTTTTTCTCTATTCTCCTTCTGGGATCCCTGTAATGCAAATGTTACTATGCTTGATGGAGTCACTGAGTTCTCTGTCTTTTCTCATTATGCAGTACTTATTTGTCTCTCTCCTGTTCAGCTTGGTTGCTCTCCATTACTCTATCCTCTATGTCACTGATATGTTCCTCTGCTTCCTGTTCTCTACCATTTATTGCATCTATTGTATTTTTTTGATGTTTTATTTATTTTTAAGACAGAGAGAGACAGAGCATGAGTGGGGATGGGGCAGAGAGAGGGGGGGACACAGAATCTGAAGCAGGCTCCAGGCTCTCAGCTATGAGCACAGAGCCCTACACAGGGCTCGAACTCATGAACTATGAGATCATGACCTGAGCAGAAGTTGGACGCTTAACCAACTGAGCCACCCAGGCGCCCCTCCATCTATTGTATTTTTAATTTCATTTATTAAGTTCGTCATCTCTGATATGTTAGTTTCTATCTCTTTGCCAAGGGTATCACTACTGTCTTCTGCCCTTTTCTGAAACCCAGTATCTTTATGATCATAACTTTAAATTATATATCAGACTTATTAACTTATTTCTCTTTCACTTAGATATCCTGCTGTGATTTTGTCCTGTTCTTTCATTTGGACATTTTCCTTTGTCTCTTCATTTTGTCCTCTTCTCTGCATCTATTTCTCTGTGTTAGGAACGTCAGCTATGTCTTCAGCTCTTAAAATTAGTGGCTTTATGAAGAAGAGATCCTGTAGTGCCCTGTGGTGCACTGCTCCTGTTCACCAGAACCTGGCACTTCAAGGGAGTCTCCTCTGTGTGTTGCTTCCATCCTATTGTGTTTGAGTTGCTTTTCCTTTCATTCCAGAAGTCTGCACAGACTCTTTTCCTGTTGTGGGCTGAGCTTGTTCTCTGTGATGTTAGTGATACCCAGGCAGGCCAACTCTGAGAAAGTATGACCACAGAAAGGGCTTAGGGACAGGGCGGTGATGTTAGCAGACTTTGCACTGAACAGCTAGTCCTAGGCCAGATCCCCCACAGCCAGATGATTGCCGGGGGTGTTTGAGGGAATGCTGATCTATCACAAAGCTATGCCAACCAGATGTTAACCCTTCCAATACAAAGAATTTTCAGAGAAATTAGTAGATAGTACTCTGTTCTTCACATCGGAACTATTTGTTAATACGTTTAAGCATAGATATATTGTACTGCTTAGTAATTAGTGTGAATGATTCAAATGCTTGGTAATTTACAGATCAGTTTTCAAAATGATTTTCAAAATAAAAACAATTAGGTTTTACAGCAAAACAGTTCTCATGGTTTTAAGAAAAGCAAGGAAGTAGAAAAATGTAAGAACTATGAGTTTCAATGAGATAAAGATTATAAAGTGTCCATAAAATACTATAATATAGAGATTAGTTTGAATTTGTGTGAGCATCAACTCAGTAATGTGGCAAGGCTGAAATCCAAGTGACGGAGGGCTAATGAGAAAAAGCCCAAGTAGCTGTAGACAGGGAACTATATTACTTTTTCAGTTGAGCTTCGCTAGAAATGACATGAGAAGAAAAAAATGAGAAGATATTTTTAGAATCAGATGTCAGCATATTTGATACAATGAGCCACACAAAGGGAACATTTTATTAGTAAAATAAAATCTCACTATATTTGATATCATGAAGATGTTGAGAAGATTGCCCTTGGTTGCAGTTTGGTGAGGAATTGACACCCCTTCATATAGCTTTCATGTTGTTGAAGCCTATGTTTGCACATATTTCAGCTATGTTAAGTGTAATATTCATAAGCTTGGAAATTATGCAAAAATGTTTTATAAATAATTTGGCTATATTCAGGAATAGATAGGGAAGATATCTAAGCCCTCCACAGAATATTTAGGTTGGAATCTTAGAAATATATTTAACTATTCTCTGATTAAGAGTTAACAAAATAAGGGCCGCCTGGGTGGCTCAGTCGGTTGACCGTCCGACTTCAGCTCAGGTCATGATCTCACAGTTCGTGGGTATGAGCCCCGCGCCGGGCTCTGTGCTACCAGCTTGGAGCCTGGAGACTGCTTCTAATTCTGTGTCTCCCTCTCTCTCTGCCCCTCCCCTTCTCATACTCTCTCTCTCTCTCAAAATTAAGTAATAAAGATTTAAAAAATATTTTTTAAAGAGTTAACAAAGTGTCATGTACACCCCCAATATCCTCTCCTCCACTAAAATACGGAACTACTTTATAGATCAACTTTGAGTGTCTAAACAAATTTTGTACAACATAACATGATAGTTACTAGAAAATGAAGTTGTTGTTAAGTGTATTCATCGAGAAAAAAATTGCCAATGAACCTATGGTACCAAAGGAGCAATAAAGTATAATTTGCTTCCAAAAATCTTTTAGATTCTTAACTAGAAGAAAGTAGATTTTTTTTTTACTTTATTCAACCTACAGCATCAGTTAGATTCAACTGTGTATTTTTTTTAAGTCTTAGAACTTTTTTACAGTACATAGGACAATGGAAAGTTGGTTTTTTCGTATTTTTTTCTCCTTGATGTCTGGTTTAAAAGATAACAAGGAGATAGCAATACAAATAAAATTAAAAAAAAAAATAGTTCACACTTCCAAGGATATTGGAAAACTTAGGAAAACACACTAAATAAATTTAAGCAAAGTCTCTTTTCAATATAATTTTAAATTTTAAATTTTAATTTTAAATTTAAATTTTAATTTTAAATTTATAGCCTTCATTTTAAAGATTAAGATACAATATCTGATCCTATTAATAAATCACCTAAAATACATGTTCTTGATTTTTAAACATTCATAGCTCTGTTTAGAGTAATAGAATACAAAGTGTAAAAGAGTTCTTTGCCAAGCTTTCTCCATGACCCTATATTAAGATTTAAAAGAACTGTGCCCTATTCTTGTCTGTCATCTGTTATTTGTGTTATAATTGTCAATCTTTAACTTTTTCTGAAATTCAGTGTTCTCATCTGTAAAATGGGAAGATAATATGTTTCCTTAAAAGGATTGCTCTGAGGATCTAATGAGAAAATATGAGCTAAACTTACCTGCAAATGCATTTGAAACAAGGTACTACTGTTATTAGGGCATTTATTTTTTCTACAAAAAAAATTTCTTGAAGCATTTACAAATTTATGAAAATGCTGGCCGTTAGCATAACATTTCCATGAAGGAAAGTGTGTGTGTGTGTGTGTGTGTGTGTGTGTGTGTATGTATATATATATATATATATATATATATATATATATATATATATATAGGAAAAGATTGAAGCAAAACAATCATCTATCAACAAATAAATATTGGAATGCTAGGTGCTATACTAGGGATATAATGGTAAGGAAGATAGAAATGACCCTTTACTGAGGTGTCTTGGTGGCTTAATTGGTTAAGTGTCTGACTTCAGCTCAGGTCATGATCTCACGGTTCTTGCGTTCCACCCCACATCAGGCTGTCTGCTGTCAGCCCAGAGCCCATTTCAGATCCTCTGTCCCCCATGTCTCTCTCTGCCCCTCCACCATCTCTCTCTCAAAATTAAATAAACATTAAAAAAAGAAATGGCTCTTTTCCTTATCAAACTTATAATCTAAAGCAGACTTCATAGGGCAGGGATCATTTGATGCATATTAAAATACATATTTTTGGTCCCATCTCAGATCTACTGAATCGGAACTTAGGAATCTACATTGTCCTAAAAGCAGCCTAAGAAATTCTTAGGCACACTAAAGTTTGACATCAAGATTCTAAAAAAGAGTGTCCATGGAGCATTATTTATATTACAGTAGACCAGGATAGTGGTGACTATCTTTCTTTCCCCTATTGTTTATGTGGTAACTCCAGCTACCAACTGAAAGGAGTATGGTGTCATAGAAAGAGGTCAAGATTTTGAAGAGAAGGGTTCTCTCAAAGAAACACTGCACTGGAAAAGTTTGACAATTAAGGAAAATTATATTCAAGACCTTTGCAATATAAGAGAGAGATTGGACTTATTTCCACTGAGACCAAAGACGGGAGAGTTTTAGATAGAGGTATGAGCTAGCTGAAAAGTAGAAGGGGACATTAGTGGAGAGGCTGGTCAATGTTACGAGACTATCTGTGTTTACCAATAAGCAATTATTGAATTTAGGCTACTACCCTCCCACAGAGAATGGGAGAAATGGGCACTATCTTTTTTTGATGATTGCATTTTAAAGGGATGGCTTCTAGGTCCTTGAGAAACCAACATTCCTGGGTTGTAAAACCGGCAAGAGTCTGGAAGAAGATCCATATGTTAAAAGGGACAGAGAAATAATTTATAATCACAAGTTTTCCAAAATAAATGCCCTTAAGAAATGAAAGATTAGGGATGTAAAGTCAGTTAAGAAATCTGTCTAAAGTTTAGGTAAGCTAAGGGACACACCAGGGCTGTTCCTGTTCTGTTCTACCACTGCTTCTCACTAACTCTGTGAATCTGAACAGGCCATTTGCCCTCTCATGACCAGGATAAAGAGGGCACTTGATTACAGGGTTTCCATTAAAACTTCTCATGCTAAAAGTCTGTGTTTCAAAGACTGATATTTAGCCACTGTGCACTATTTATTGCCTCAATAATTTTTTTCAAGATTGAAATAATTTTGAAATTGTTTTTAAATACCCTCTGGATCTCCCTGAGACTTGCACACCTTTCTGAAATGCAGGCAGGATCTTGCTCCAATACTAAGGAATGTGATATTGTTAAATATTTTGAATATCACTTCTTTATGTTACAGTATACTTTACAGTTAGTCAGAAAAGGACTCTAGTGAAAAACATGGCATTTTCAAAAAAAGGAATTCCTAAGACTTCAGTATGTTGTATATCTCTAAGAATCTTAATAGCCGCTTAATCCTTTATACTTATAAAAAGTCCCTGATATTCTATATTTGTTTACTAGATGTTGAAATTGTTTCCTTTATGTTCAATTATAACCTATTGATTTTAGCCCTGTGCAAAATAAAATGTTCAGGAGACCACAAATGAATCAAATTATTAACTTTCTTTTAAGATTTCTCAGTCTACTAAAAGACTTTTCTACCAAAATGATAAGAGATTGCATGATTAATTCTGATTATAGATGATAGGTTATAGCTGAGATGTTTGGGAGAATTAAGCACATTTCTAGTAAGATACATTTTGGGATGGTTGATTGGATAGAAGATGATTTAGGAGACCTAATAGAATTTTCTTCAAATTTTTAAAGTTTCTCATATGGAAGAAGGATTAGACTTGTTCTTTATGGCCCTGAGGCTTAGAACATGCTCAGTGGAGTTAATGCAAGAAATAAATTTTAAAATCAGAGCTAATGCAAATCACCCTTTCTGTGCTGCTTCTTTTTTTTTAATGTTTATTTTTGAGAGATAAAGAAAAAGAGTGGGGGAAGGGCAGAAAGAGGGAGACACAGAATCTGAAGCAGGCTCCAGACTCTCAGCTGTAAGAGTAGAGCCCAGTGTGGGGCTTGAACTCACAAACTGTGAGATCATGACCTGAGCCAAAGTTGGATGCATAACCAACCGAACCATCCAGGCTCCCCTCTGTACTTCTATAGCACCACTGCCAGAGCACTTTGAGTTTATGTCAATGAATTAAAGATTACTTCATTGGAATCTCTCAGCAGACTATAAGATCCTGGACAAAGGTAGCATGAGTTTAATCTAATATCTGATAACTTTTCCAACACGTAACTAAATATCAGTTGGTTTGTGTCAAGTGAATGAATGAATGAATGAAGAAAAGTGAATCTTTAATAATGTTCCAACCCAGTCTGAAGTGTCCATTCATAGATATAGGAGAAGTTCAGGAATTAAATAATTGTTTAAATGAGATGAGTTATCACAGCCCAACCAAAATAAGCCTTGTGAAAACACAGTTCTCTAGAAGATCCTGGTTGCCCATTCTGCACATTAGAATCTGGACTTCAGCATCCAGGTTGGTTTACACAGATCAGATATGTACAATGATACCTGAAGAAAGTCTTCCAGTCCTAATGAAGACACAAATGCCTAGTTGAGAATGAATAAACTGATAATCAAGAATGATTACACCCTCTGGATTTATTGTATAGTCAAATATAAATAGTATAGTTAGGCTCTGATATAAACTTTCTCATTATGGAAAGAGGGCAAAGTCACCCACCCCATCATATCAAATAGTTAGTGTGCTTCTGGTTCACTTTGTGATCATACCATTCTTTACGGTAAGTTTGGCCACTATATTAGAGTCAGTCTATAAGATGAAAATTATTTTCAAGTTTGTGTCTAATACTCTGTTGTTGGTCTAGTGTGCACTACTCTTTCAAGCCTTTCTGTGTTTATCTGTCTCCCACTCTTAGGAACTTAAATTGTCTACGCTGGGATGATAATGTACTGAAATCAGGTCCTTTAACACTGTTTCCAAATATCTGCTAAAATGATTCTTCAAAATTCACCTTAGAATTAATATTTATCAAAATTCACTTTAATAATTTTATCAAGCAGTTTGATATTTTAATTCATACTCAGGATATCTGACTTTCTGCTTAGGAACTTCTAATGCTTCACAAAAGTAGGACTTGTTCTCTAGTTTGAGCGTGCTGTTTTTGTTAAATGTCTTGAGTCTTTGGAGATGAGAGGGATGCATTCAACTCATTTTGTGGAAAGAAATTCTTGGGGTCACATGTAAAAATGGATCCCCCATTGGGCAGAAGCAGTGATTCAGTGACATATAAGGTTCCATGCCATTAACCTACTCTCCTGGGCTTCCAAAGCCTAGAAGCTCAGAGAATGATCCCATTCCATCATTACATGGACATTATCATTCTGTATACCCTTTCCAGTTGTGAATCTTTAACTTGACCTTTATAATTTATCAAAGACATGAATGAAGTCAAGAGGAGAAGCATGGTGGTGTTACAAAAGGCATGACTTTTTAAAAAGAAGCCACAAAATGAGAGTGATTCCTACTTGGTTTTAATTCTACTAATACCTTCTAATTCTTTTTTTTAATTAAGAAAACTATCAGAATCAGCCTTGGGGTGCCTTGGTGGCTCAGTCGGTTAAGCATGCGACTTCGGCTCAGGTCATGATCTTGCAGTTCATGGGTTCGAGCCCTGTGTCAGGCTCTGTGCTGACAGCTCAGAGCCTGGAGCCTGCTTTGGATTCTGTGTCTCCTTCTCTCTCTGTTCCTCCTCTGCTCATGCTCTGCTCATGAGTGTCTCTCTCAAAAATAAATAAAGATTAAAAAAAATTAAAAAAAAATCAGCCCTGTCACAGTTTAGTCTTGGACTTAATCATCTTTATATCTAACTAGTTAATTCACCTATCAATACTCCAATTGAGTATCATTTCCAGATATATTAAGCAGTGGTTAATAAGAGCTTAAAAAGATGAAGGGATACCCAAATTGTATCTTTTTCTATATATTATATACAACTATCTCTACATGCTGACCAAAGCCAGGATGTATTTTGTCTATCAAGTTCTCTGCACCTATCATTTTTGTTCCTGTGTCATAGATGGCTATTAAGTTGATTCAACAGGATTTGTTTTTTTACAGTGTCAAGCAGATTTTACCCAGTACCCATCATTTTCTAGGTGCTTGCAAACTGATTTTTTGATGATATGTTTCAGTATGTTTCCAACTAAGTAATGATGATGACAGGTCTGATCATTTTTAGTTTTTTTTTAATATTTTTTAATCTTCCCAGGGTAGAAAAAGAAACGCTAATGTAAGTAATGCATCTAGTCTTTACAATATAGTTGAATCCACAAGTCCTTTTTAAATGAAAAGCTGTTGAGTAGTTAATTGTTCTTCATTGACTTTGGCAAATTCTTAAAAAATGTCTTTTCAGTCATCAGAACTTGAAGTTTAGAATGTAACCAGTTTATAAAATTTGTCTTACAATAAAATCTTTATATCACACACTTTATCTTTTCTACATATCAGAGCTATCCTGTATTTTAAGCTTTCAAATAAGTCTCAAGAAACTTACCATTTGAAAACTGGCTAATTGCATCAGTTTGTATAATTTATAGTCCTTTTTATGTAGGAAAATTCATTGGTTAAACATGTAAGATTTAAAATACTATACTGCAATGTATTTCTTTTTTGAAAAATATTTTTTATTTATTTTGAGAGAGAGATGGTGAGCATGAACAAGGGAGAGTCAGAGAGAGGGAAAGAGAGCAAGCAGGCTCTGTGCTGTCAGTGCAGAATCCATTACGGGCTCAATCTCATGAACCATGAGATCATGACCTGACTGAAGTCAAGAGTTGGAAACTTAACCTACTGAGTTACCCAGGTGCCCCCTACACTACAATGTATTTTCTGCCATTGGATTAATATGTGTGTGTGTATGTGTGTGTGTGTGTGTGTGTGTGTGTGTGTATATATATATATATATATATATATATATATATATATATGTAATCCTGAATAATATATCATTGTAACAATTATATATGAAAGTGGCAACGTTGTCCTGAATAATATATCATTGTAACAATTATATATGAAAATCTCCAGACTGGAATAACATCTATTAGAAAGACCAAATAAATGTCACATGGTTAATTAGACTTTGTGATTACAATCTCTGAGGAGAAAGACTTTTAATAAACTTGAGTAATATAATATCTGGCTTAAAATAAATAAATTACCTCAAAATCTATGGTCCTCTATAGTTTGTAGTTTATTTTTACACACTTTTTGAATGCCAATTACTACACTTACATACTACTAATAAAACTACCATGCACTGAACATTTACTCCATACCAGGCACTACATTAATTTTTTTTTACTTTTTTTTTTAATATTTATGTATTATTTTTGAGAGGGGGGGAGGAGGAGAGGGGCAGAGAGAGAGGATGACACAGAATCCGAAGCAGGCTCCAGGCTCTGTGCTGTCATCACAGAGCCCTTTGTGGGGCTCGAACTCACAGAGCCCTTTGTGGGTCGTGAGATCATGACCTGAGCAGAAGTCAGATGCTTAACCGACTGAGCCACCCAGGCGCCCCTACATTAAATGTTTAATAACATGATTTCATTTACTTTATTCATCTCACAAGAGTTCTCCTGGGACATATTATTATCATCCCAGTATTTAAGTGGACACTAATGCTTAGATATTTAAATAATGCATCTAATGTCATAAATACTGGTGCTTGAGCAGGAATTTGATGCTGGTTGGTCTGAATATGGATCTTGTGTACCTGATCACTACATAATAATGCCACATGTTCCAAACTCTCACAAATGATTTTGAGTTAGATATTCTGTTCATTTTTGTACACATGGAGCCCAAGGTTCAGTGATGTTTAATGTGTATTTCAATCATATAGCTCACAAATGTTACACCCAGTTTCAAATTCACAATCTTTGAGTTAAAAACATATTTCCAGAAATCTGCAGGAAAAAAATGATAATACATAACTCAATAGCACCCATTAATTCATCTGCAACAGATTAGCTTATTAGTTCCAAAATAATGAGTAGACTCTGGTTCTGATGGGGCACGTACAGCATAGAAAAATTTTCTGGAACTCAGTCTGTCTACCCGGGTACCCAGGAGGACAAGATTATTTGGAGTGATGCAGCAGGTCCCTAGGCAGCCAGGAGGGAACACCTAGAAAACTGGAGCATCTAGAAAACAGTTAATATCTTTGGGGTGACTGGGTGGCTCAGTCAGTTGAGCATCTGACTTCAGGTCAGTTTGTGATCTTGCGGTCCATGAGTTTGAGCCCTGCATCAGGCTCTGTGCTGACAGCTCTGAGCCTGGAACTTGCATCAGATTTTGTGTCTCCCTCTCTCTCTGCCCCTTCCCCACTCATGCTCTGTCTCTCTTTGTAACTTAAAAATAAATAAATGTTAATTTTTTTAACAAAAAGTTAAGATCTTCCTAAGAAAACATTATCTCTTTCATAGAGTTCCTTCACAAACAAACATCTGTTTAGTTACTTCTGTATAGGACACTATTTTGTTTTCTATTTCTTTTAGATAACATATAAAAGCATAGAATATAGCATCATAGATGCATTTGTACTAACACATGGTGACAGACACTGGTTCAGGACTACACAATTATTTATCTTTCTTACTAAGAGAAGCACAATTTTTTTTTGAGGTGACTATGTGCCCAAGAAAAAAGCCTGATCTCCCAGATTCCCTTGCAGATGAAATTGGGTGTGGGACACAGGACTGGCCACTGAGAGGTAGTCAGAGGTTTCTGTGGAGGAAACGAAAATAAAATCATCATCATCATCATCATCATCATCATCATCATCATCATGAAAAGAAAGCTTTTGGCCCTTCCACTTTCTTTCTTCTTAGAACATGGGTGTAATTTTCTAGAAGTGTGGCAGCTTTTTTGTAAACTTAAGTATGGAAGCCACATGCTAAGGATGATAAAGAAAGCCTGGTGGTGTAACCTATCCCGGACAATTTCTGAATTCAGTTGTATGTGAAACTACCATTATATGTTTTTCTGTTTAAGCCGCTGAGGTGGAAATTTCTGTAATTTTTAATCACGTGGAATGCCCATGGGTTCCCACATGTTAAGAAGTACAGTGATTCCCAAATACAATTTTAGTCACAATATAATTTTTTAAAATTAATTCATGTATATATTCCCTAAACATAAAATGGTTAAAAACATTGCTTTTAATTGAGAGAGCTTTTGTTAGGCATGGGCCTCAATTCTAAGCACACTGACTATACTGTTTGGGAAAAAAAATAAACAAGAGACTCAAAATAAGACCTTGTTGTTTACTAAGGTTTGAGTTGTGGTGGAAAGAGTAGAATGCTCATCAGCCAGAGGCTGAAGACCACTACACTCCAAACATATCAGATTTTCAACTTCTATAAGAGAAGTTGTGGGAGGAAAGGCCTGGCAAAACCCAGGTGGGATATACAGGATCTCAGGATACTCACTACAGAACGTTTACTTTACTTACACTTCTAAGTTAGCAGTTTTCAAAGGGCTAAAAAAGGTTCTAATAAAATATACTTGAAAGAAGTTTTTGTGTTTGCTCGGCAAAACCTGAAGGGCCCAATCATTTGCTACAACTCTTCTTCTTCTTTTTAAAGTTTTTTTTTGTTTGTTTGTTTTTTTTTTTTGAGAGAGAGAGAGCGAGCAGGCATGAGTGGGAGAGGGGTCATAGAGAAGGAGACAGGAATCCGAAGCAGGCTCTGTGCTGACAGCAGAGAGCCTGATGCCTGGCTCGAACTCACGAACTGAAATCAGACATTTAACCAACTGAGCCACCCAGGTGGCCTGTGACTCTTGCTTCTTTACTGACATGCAGTCTGTCTTATTAGGCAGAGGCTGATGTTTTCACCATTGTTGCCTTCTGCAGGTCTCCCAGGCACCCCCACAGGACACACAGGTCCCTTTGAGTGTCCCACATTTTGTAAATTATTGCTATTGCCTCTGTTTTATTGAGTAAGTCATGGAAAATCTTACTAGAGGGGTGTCCTGCCACCTGTCTTTCTCCTTAGCTAGAGAAGTGGTCATGTTCATCATAGTGTAGGTAAAGAGCTCATTGAGATTACCCTCCCTCAGGAGGTAAGAACCTTGAGAATGTCTAAGAGCTGTGTCGATAGAATCTGGAGTTCAAGTTGAGTAGTCCCATTGATGTTTTGATTTTTTTTTTTTTTTTTTTTTTTTAGGAAAAACTGGTATATCTCTAAATATAGGCAGTCCCTGGGGGAAAGGAAATTTTGGGGATAATCTTGCTGAAACCCATCCTTGCCCAATACTTGTAGGCTGGGTTTTGCTGTGGGAAGTGGCTCTGTGTATAAACAGAGTTCTGGGGACCATGGTCTAGGGAAAATAATTCTTGGGAATGACTTTCTTCCAAAACATTGCTGCAAATGGACATGAGCTTCCGTGGCATTGGACCAGAGCAGAGGACTGTGTGCCTGTCACTGAGTTCTGGACCAAACCATTGTGGACAGCTTTGAACACAGGAAAAGATGAGATTCACTCTCCTGAAAGTACATCTTTTGCCCAAGGACTGACTGCAGTCTTATCCTGAGTAGCCATCAGGGATGCTTGATTATGGATATTTTATGACTTATATCGGGAACACTTGATTATGGACCCTCATCACCACTTTCCAAAGTGGGATCTACAGTATTTGGACTCACCTCTCAGGCTGAGGGTTTCTTGAAAATGTGAAGGTGAAGAATTAATAAGCTTTCTACTGTTGCCATGTCATTCAGGGAATAGACTAGGGAATATTCTTTGAACCCAAAACTCTGAAAGGACGATGCAATTTATGTAAGTATAAAGAAACCAAGACCCTGAGAGACCAAGTGACAACTGAGTATCTTCAGATGTGCATTTGCCACTCTGGACAGCTGGCTTTCAACTCAGCATTTCTGAAAGATTTCTGAAAACATAATCAACCACCTAATCCCATTTTAACCCTTTAAAGTGGACTGACTGTATCTAAAAATCAAATCCTTCCTTAACAGATAATTTGTCTTCACAAAAAATTCAAAATTGATTTTGTAAATTCAAAACTGATTGGCAAACTTTGAGGAAAATTACAAACATGATTTGAGTAGTTTTAATGTAGCACTTAAAAGAAATCTCTTTTGAATGTCTGGTGCCATGTAATGACATTATTCTGATATTTTGTAAAACTTTTGAAGTTCCATATATTCTTTCATAGAAATGATCTATACAGCTGTCTCAGGTCAAGGAAAGCATTATGAGCTACACTTTATCCCCAAGGAAACTGAAATTTAAGGCCATGTGGTGGCTGAATAGGAAATGTAAGGCAACAGTCTCTAAGTGCTGAGTCCCTGTTTTTTGCTACCACTCCATACACAGCATGTCTGTATTACCACCACATCCATCCTACTGCAATGTTCTTTGTCTCTTTACTTACTGAATAAGATGATTTTGATTTTGTTGTTTGCTTGCCTGAGTTCCTTATATATATACATATATATATTTGTGTGTGTGTGTGTATATACACATATGTATATATATACATATATATACATATACACATATACATATACATATATACATATATCTATGTATATACATATGTATATGTATATACATATACACGTATATATGTTACATGTATATATATGTATATGTATATACATATATGTATGTATATATGTATATATATATGTATATATATTTGCCTCCTTACTTACAAAATTTAAGCAATATCTGATTCTACATGTCTGAGATGGGCTAATATTTGTATTATATAATGAATTACCAAGTTTCCATGTCCCCTGGGCTTGTGTGTGTTTGTGTTGGAATGTGGTTGTCAGGATGGTAGAAATGCTAGGGATTGTGTCCCTCTGCCTTCAACACCCCATACAAAAATTCTCCTCACCACGAAGCCTATTTTAATTTATTTTATCACAACAGGCAATTTTGAGTGTACTTTCTACACTTCCTGATTACTGTTTGCATGATTTTCAGTGACTTTGTTTTGGATTTTCTTACTGTATTAAAATATACGTATACAATTTATCACTTCAGTCATCTTTAAGTGTGCCATTTGGGGTCATTAAACGCATTCACATTATTATGCAGGCATCACCTCCATCCATCACTAGAACTCTTTCATCTTCCCAAACTGAAACTATGTGCCCCTTAAACACTAACTCTCCATTCTCCTCTCCTCTCCACCTCTGGTAACAAATAATATTCAATATTCTGTCTCTACGAATTGGACTATTCTAAGTACTTCACATCAGTCAAATCATGCAATATGTATCCTTTTGTGACTGACTTGTTTTGCTTAGTGTAATGTACTCAGGTGTCATCCATGTAATGGCATGTGCCAATATTACTTTCCCTTTTAAGGCTGAATGATATACCATTGAGTGTATATACCCCATTTTGTTTATCCTTTCATTCATTGATGGACACTTGGGCTGCTTCCGCCTTTTGACTGTTGTGGGTGTGCTGCTATGAACATAGGTGCACAGATACCTGTTTGAGTTCCTGCTTTCAGTTCTCTCGGGTCTGTACCCCGAAGTGGAATTGTTGGATCACATGGTAGTTGTATATTTCATTTTTTGAGGAAACACCAGATTGTCTTTCAGAACAGCTGCACCATTTCACATACCTCCGGCAATATACAAGGGTTCCAATGTCTCCATAGCCTCACTAACTCTTGTCATTTTCCGTTTTTACAAGTTGTTTGTATAAAGATGCTATAAGTACTTAGCATGGTACCTCTCCCATCGTAAGCTATCTCTAAGCATGTACTGAATTAATTAATTAATGCTATTGTGTCTTCTCCCGGTCATTGATGTTTCTGTTGATGTAGCAGGGTGTTCTTTAAATTTGGGGTCCATGGGCTTCAGGTATCAGAATCACTTGTGGTGCTTAGAAGGAGACAGATTCCCAGGCCACATTCCAGACCTATTGAATCTCCCCAATCAGGGCCTTGGGAATCTACAGCGTTAACAGCATCTCAGGTGATGTCGGTGCACAGGAAAGGTAGAAAGCAGTGCTTTTGACCAGACTATAAATCCTTGAAAGCAGGATTTACCTTTAATTCCTCATCAGCTTCCCATGGTAAACTCTAAAATTTTGTTCTTCTTTGTATTATTAGCATTGACATTCTTATGTTAAACCTCACAAGAGCAAGTTTTGGATGATTGTTTTCTTCCAGATGTCTTCTGTATATGAGAATGGAAGAAACTTGCCTGTGTGACAGAACATTGGCTTTGTATTGTCTAAGTAACAGGTATTGTCTGGTGCCCAGCCTGCTTGGGATAATCCACAAAACACTTAATGAATATCTTCTTTTATTAAATACTCATTATCCATACCCTACAGACAGTTTCCTGGGATGCTGCAAGATCAATCTTTTGAGCATGCTTTTTGTTGTTGTTGTTGTTGTTGTTGTTGTTCTATAGAATTTGCAAACAAAGGCTGCTTCAATCAGCCTTTACCTGGTAAACCTTGTAAGCTGAGTACTCAGCACAAGCAGGGGTTATGGTCGAAAGTGCACTTCTGTCTTCCATGACTTACTAAATAATGTAGCTCCCAGAGCTAGCTATGAGAGATTTGGTGTCTTGTAACTGCTATCTAGCAACGTATGTCCATCATGCTTGATGTTCATTAGTTAGATGAGATCAGTGAGTTAAAGAACTGTTAAATTTGTGTTTTCCTTTCATGGATATGTAACTGTGGTAGCCGAGGCACAGGACAGGAACTTGACAGAAAAGGACATGGCGGTAAGATAAGCTTATTGCAAATATACAACTTCATAACTTCTTTTAATAACTTGTCTTAGCAAGATGCTTTGCCAGTTTGCTTAATAAATGTGGATGAGGAGATAAAAGAAAGAAAAATAAACAAATGCATTATTCTTATCTTTTTCTTTATGTGTACGAATTATGCATGCATCTTATTAATGGCAAATTAAGTAATGTACTAATTTTAGGTACATTTTCAGAAGGAAAACTAATTGAAAATCTATTTTGATGAAGTTAGGATAGCCAGAAAAATTAATGGAATTGGCAACATTTATATTAAAGCTTTAGTTTTGGGTTTTTTGTTTGTTTGTTTTTAATACTGAAAATGCCATCCCTTTGAAACTCTTAACTCCTTTCTTTCACATTCTTATCAGGTAAGATAGCAACTGTCTGCCAAAACTAATTAAAATTTCCCTCTCAAAAAAGATCGATTACTTTTTATTTGACAAACATTTTTAGTCATTACCTTTAGGATTTATTTTCCTCTGAAAAAAAAAATGATTGTTGTCTGACAATAATTTTCAATCACAACAAAAATACTAAATGTTTGATAATTGAAAAAGTAACCAAAACAGAAAAATAAATTAACCCACACCAATATTAGTGTTATAAATTTAACACTTGGGATATTTTTCGGAAGGTGCTAGTTTGGTGATTTCCCTAACCTTAACTTGCTTTCTATAGTTGTGAGACTAAGGATTTCCTTGGCAGAGAATCTGGCTGAGTGACAACACAAATTTGGCAGGTTCTTGGAAACCTTTTGTTTTGTAGTTTGAAACTGCAGCTTGCAGACGCTGATACACCCCACAATCTTTTTTTGTTCTGTCATCTGGTTGGGATCATTAGCTACTGTTTTAAAGGAGGCTAGCATTCTATTTCAAAATATTTTTCCCCTCCAGGCATATAGCTGTAGTTACCAAAGATGAGAAGCCCACTAAAAACACTTCTCCTCCACAATACATTTTTATTGCACTCTGATGTCTCTTTTATTCATAAATTGGTAGAGCCTAAGTTTTGATTAACAAAAATATTTCCTAACTTTAGTTGGTATTAAAATTGCTAAATTGTATCTGAGTTTTTGTAATAGTTGTTGTTGTTATTATAGGTCCAGTTTAAAGGACTTTGAGGAGATGCTCTCATCTCTGAGATGCAATATTTAAGAGGATGGTGGGTATTGGGAAAAGAGAGAACATATAGAAACTAATGACATAATGAACATGGAGACAGGCATTAGGTGATTTTTCACACACAAAGATAAATTTATTTATAGCCGAAATAATTGTACAAAGCAGCCTTGTCATTCATCCAAGACCCGCTGCAGCATGCCATGCTTTCAGAACTTCAGGATAAATAGTAAATGATGAGATAAGTTTGAAACAGCATTACAGAAGCCCCTGAAGAAGTCCACCTGCCTGCATCTGGCAAAAGGCTTTCCATCCAGGTCCTTACAGGAAATATGTTGAGGAGTCTTATCAAGTCTTGGAGCTGAGTTTGTATTCTTTTCTGAAATAACTTATGGCTAGTTGCTTGAGTTTAGAGCAAAGGAAGCAATAAAAGTGACATCAGCTTCAGATTCTGTGTGTGTCTCTCTCTGCCCCTCCCCCTCTTGCATTCTGTCTCTCTCTCAAAAATAAATAAAATTTAAAAAAATGAAAAAAATGACATCACTTGTGGTTGGGCTCAGGTATCATATCATAAATGTATATATGTATACATTCATTATGTGTATATATTCATATAAACATATATACAAAAACCACCGGAGGGGAAAAGGAGGGATCACATGCTGATTCTGGGGGAGGGTTTGGTAGTGCTGTAATTTAAAACAAAGATGACTGCAGTAAACTGACTCTTGGGCTTAAATTACCTTCAATGGTCATTCTCTGCTTAGGGAAAACTGAGAATATTGGAATTTGATGCTATAAATATTAGAGTAACGAATGAGAAATTTAAAAATATTACAAATACACCCATAATTGTTGTGAAAGGCATTATTTCTTTCCTTCCATGAAAGGTGGTAAACAGTTTAAACTCATGCCGCCAAAGACAGTATTTATTTTTCTCTTTGAAAGTGTGGAAAAGCCAGTTGCCTCAAATCCCAATACATAAACACTATTGTTTTCATTTTTTAAAACGCTTATAGTTCTTAAACCATGCATGTATTTTGAAATAATGCAATACATTACCTACTGTACATTTCTTTGCTTAATATTATAAATTTATTTTAATATTTCTATGTGCACTCCATATTTCCTAGTTCCAATGGCTACCTAACTTTACTACGTGGCTCTACTATAATGTAATAAGGCATTCCTCTTGCGTTGAATTTTAGGGTTTTCCTTTTCTTTTAATGACTATAAAAATGCTGCAGGGGGTATTTGCATATAAAGAATGTCCTTCTATTAAATTTTTTACTTCAGGATAAATTTCCCTTTTTGGAAATGTAGGTTGAAAGTGTCAGCACTTTTGTCACCCTTGCCATATATCAGGTTGTTTAAAATTTTCCACTTGCTATCATCTGCACTAATCCTATTTCTTCTATTTGGGGATGTGTTTCAAATTGATAAATCACTCTGTTTTAAACTTGAAACACTCTTAGTAGAAAAGTGTACCAAAACATGTCTTCAAATACGAGAAACAAGAGTTATGATTTACAAGAAGTCTTAATAAATCAACCAATGAGACTATTTACTAAGCTTGTTTAAGATTTGACTTAAGGGAATTTCAGTAGAACAGAAAAGCATTTGGTAATTTTTCTTCGCACCAAGAGTTGCTCAAAGACTTAATTTTTCTTTGAACACATTGGTGTGCTTGACAGGTAAAATCGTTGTTCTTGTCATTTTATGAAATGGGCCACAAACCTTAAATTATTATCATAATTAGAGACAAACCCACTGTTACAATAATGGAGGCAAGAGGAAATTCTTAGAATTACAGAGATCACAACTTGTAAGAACAGTTTTGTGAGAATCCAGTTTTTAATACATTGGCAACTTAGTTTTTGATAAGGCTTTTCTTTCCCATCTGAAAAATGTTTCCTTCTACACACCTGATACTATTTTCACAGGAGCTAGCAGATCACCTGGCAGCAACATGAACTAAAGGACCTGGAATCCTAATGTGAATATCAGTTCATATGCATATACAAAATCTTGACAGATTGTATTTCTGTCTGTCTATGAGAACATTGGTTCTCTTTATGAGTGTTTCTCCAAGAATGGGTTTCAGATCACCTTCTTCAAAATCACCTTGGGTATTTATTAAATAGTAAGCTCTAACGTCTTTGGTAAGTCAGGAGTGCTTCTCCGAGTGAGTCATTGGCATTAGGAGATACCAGCCCAGGAGAGGGAAGAATACTGAGGCATAAGGGAGGGTATTTGCAAAGGTCCTGTGGCAGGACAGGAAATAGGAACTGCATGAGACTGAAAGGGCAGAGGAAATAAGTCCTAGAGAGAGAGAATGATGGAGGGGAGTCTTGTTTGAAAGTCCCTTTAGGAGCCTGGGTGACTCAGTTGAGCATCTGACTTTGGCTCAGGTCATGATCTCCCTGCTTGTGGGTTTGAGCCTCCCATCAGGCTCTCCACTGTCAGCACAGAGATCACTTTAGATCCTCTGTTTCCCTCTCTCTCTGCCTCTTAATCCTCCCTAAAAAATAATAAAATAAACATTAAAAAAAGAGAAAATCCCTTAAATTCCAAAACCATCCCCTCAGCAAGGAAAAATGCAGAGTCACATACTTAGGTTAAACCAAAACATTTTGTGAGTCATCTGTGACAGTTGAAAACAGCGTGCATTTCTGTGGAAATGCCAACAGTGGTTTTATTCTGCCCTGATGCTTTTTTTTTTTTAGGTCATTGGTTAATCCTGTAGTTTCTATGGACATTTTTCAGTTTTATCCTACCTCAGTCTACCTTGCTGCAACCTCAGTCTCAGTGATTCAATGTAGTGATAACCTAACCTAGAGGAGAACCACTGGACAGAGATAGCCAAAGTCCAGAATTCCTGAACTTCATGTTGTTCCTGAGCACTGCTCCCCTGTGTTGCTAGATAATATGGTGGGCAGGCCTTGGGGTCTTGGAATGGAAGTAAATCCTACATGAATTAGTCTGTCTCATTGAGTGTGAAAGAAGATGCATCAACCCATTGGTAACGTTTGCAGCACGGTCACAGTGAGATCACCTGTGTAGCTCCTTGGGATCTTTATTTCTTCTCAGTTGTTTTTGGTTTGGTTTTGTTTTTTAATTAAATGACCCTTGTTGTATAAAATATCCAGTTATCTTCCTTAGTTCATATATATCCAGATTCTTACTTACTATGCAATTCTCCAAAGACTGGGAAGGTCTTCTCATATTATGTATAAATGTTTCAGCTTATCATGTGGTCTTTCACAGATTCAAGTCCATGTTTTAATAAAAATATGAAAATATTATTTGTTAAATATAATTATTAAATACTTTTTAAAGACATGTCAAATTCAAGACTAAGTGAGTTGAATAATCAATTTTTACTACTATATATATACTAAGAAGGACTCCGAGGCTTGCCTTTTACAGTGATTTTTGCTTTATGTTAACATTTATCAAAATGACTTTGATGGAAGACAACACCTGAACATATTAAGAGCAATTTATGATAAAAGATTCTCTCATTAAATAAGTTTAGAACAACAATTACTTGGGCTTGGATATTATGGGATGAATATTATGTTTTTAAATTTTGTTTGTCTAGATAATTCTTGCTGTAATGTTTTCTGAAGAACATCATGGAAGACTAGAGTTCAGTGGGACACTTTTCAGTAAATGCTGTCCTCTGTCACGTTGGTTGTCATTCCCGAGGGACTATGGGAAGAAGAGTTATTACCAACCACACATCACACACCAGCACAGTTGGTAATAAGGGGAACAGGGGCATGCACTATCATGACAATACTAAAAACATGTACCCTTATGACCTGCTGTTGAAATTAGATAGTAAACATCTCTTATTAAACAAGAGTATTATAGCCATGTGGGTCCAATCAGGAAATAGAAACCACACAACAGTTTAAACAGGAGAAATTTAATATAAATGATTAACATCTACAATAAAAGTGTAACCATAATATATAAAAACACAATTTATGGTACCCTAGGTCTGAGGAAGAATAACCAAGGAAGGACAGATTTACAAAGGATTCAGACTTGGGTTGGAGAAGGTGTGGTTCAGCCCGAGCCTAGCTAACCAGCTTGCTGGTATAGCCCGGCTGCAGATGCTCGCGGAGTTTCTAGACAAGCAATAGGCCACCCCCCAGGGTGCACACTGAACAGGTGATCAGCAACTAGTAGGAAGGCCGTGTGCTGGGAGTCACAGCCCTTATCTTGTCAAGAGGCATTCAGAGCACATGAGCTATTGTAGGGACTGGCAGAGGGAGCAGCAGATCTGTGTTGATCTCCTGGGCCACATGCAGGCTACATGTGGGTTGCTCAGGAGCTTGCAGAATCAACAGCTGCTTTCTGTGATAGCCTCCAGGTCACTGACAGCTATAAGATTTGTTTCCATGTTGAGCGGGCTATGGAAGGATTATCCCCAGACTAAGGTCGTAAGATCATAGAGGGGTGGCATTCTATCCCTGTGGCTGGACGGGCTCCACTGACTGGATGTTCTCATATCATAAAACCCCTGACACCCTACCCTCACAGGAAATTGCAGAGAGCCTCTTCCTCCTGCACTGACCCTCCAGTGCCCTCTACTGAGAAAGCTAAACATTGTATGCACTTTAAAGGAGAAATACTTAAAGGAATTCAGTATTTTATCATGGAACATATATTGAAAAGTACACAGGGGGAGCTGAGCAGCAATAAATTGACAACTGACACAAAGATGTCACTTAGTCATTCATAATGGTGGCCAGTGCAGCAGAGGGACTTACCACCCCATGTCACTGCACATGAATGCTGGTATTACTGTCTATGTTTCTCACTGTGCTCTCCAAGTAGAATAAAACCCAGAGGAGTGACTTCAAATCACTTGTCTGTTTGGTTTTGAACATTTTATTTTTATTTATTTATATATATTTTTAAAGTTTATTTATTTATTTTGAGAGGGAGAGAGAGAACAAGCAGGGGAGGGGCAGAGAGAGAGGGAGACAGAATCCTGAGCAGGCTCTGAGCTATCAGAGCAGAGCCTGACACAGGGCTCCATCTCATGAACCATGAGACTGTGACCTGAACTAAAATCAAGAGCTGGAGGCTTAACCAACTGAGACACCCAGGTGCCCCATTAATATTTTATTTTTAAATAATTCTAGATTCACAAGAAGTTGCCAACACTGGGCAGTGAGAGCTAGTGAGCACTGCTTAGGTTCCTTCAATTGTTACGTCTTACATGAGTGCATAGAATATTATCAGACATAGGAAATTGACATCAACACAATGTGTATTATAGTCTTATGCCATTTTATCACGTGTAGGTTGTTACACTTTTATCATAGTTGTAATAGAGATCAGAACTTTTTCAACCCCACCTCACCCCCCAAATATCTCTCTTGGGCTACCTCTTTGTAGTCATACCTATCTTGCCCTCCACATTTACAACACTGGCAACCACTAACCTGTTCTGCACATCTATCATTTGTCATTTCAAAGATGTTATGCAAAGGCAGTCATACAGTATGTGACCTTCTGAGATTTTTTTTCACTCAGCATAATACTCTTTCATACGTATGTGCATAATGGTTTTTATGTTCTCTGCAATCTCTATTTTTTCATCAGTATTTTAGATCATTTACATTTCATGTAATAATTGATATTATAGGGCTTAACCCTGTCATTTTAGTTTGTTTTTATCTTTGTTCTCTTTGTTTGTTTCCTTTTCTCTAACTTCTGTGAGTTACTTGAATATTTCTTAAAATACATTTTGATTTATCTATTTTTTTAACATGATTTATTTTTTTTAGTGAGTTCTAGAATATCACATTATATATGTATAACTTATCACAGTCTCTTGGTGTCAGCATTTTGCCAGTTGAAGTATAGAAACTTTATCTTTTATTCCTTTACCCTCCCTAATTTATAGTATAACTGTTTTTATTTTTTTTTTAATTTTTTTTCAACGTTTATTTATTTTTGGGACAGAGAGAGACAGAGCATGAACGGGGGAGGGGCAGAGAGAGAGGGAGACACAGAATCGGAAACAGGCTCCAGGCTCTGAGCCATCAGCCCAGAGCCTGACGCGGGGCCCGAACTCACGGACCGCAAGATCGTGACCTGGCTGAAGTCGGACGCTTAACCGACTGCGCCACCCAGGCGCCCCTGTATAACTGTTTTTAAATAACTCCACTACATGCACTGAGAACCATAGCAGACAATGTTGGACTTTTTGCTTCAACAATCAACCACAGTTTAGGAAATTTAAGAGGAGAAAGTCTAATGTGTTTATCCATGATTCTTCTCTTTTTATTGTTCTCTCTTCATTCTTGATGTTCCAAAATTCTTTCTTTTATAGTTTCCTTTGTTTCAAGAATTCTTTTAACTATGCTTTTAGGGTAAATTTGGTGGCAATGAATTCTTTTAGTTTTTCTTCAGCTGCATGTCTTCATTTTTCTTTCATCCCTAGAAGGATAATTTCTGTAGAAATAAAATTTGGAGTGACAGTTATCTTCTCTTTTTCTTTTTTTTTTTATTTATTTGAGAGAGAGTACGAAAGTGTGAGCAGGGGAGGGGCAGAGAGAGAGAATCCCAAGCAGGGTCCATGCTGTCAGCACAAAGCCCAAGGTGGAGCTCCATCAGGAGCCATGAGATCATGACCTGAGTCAAAATCAAGAGTCTGATGCTCAACTGACTCAGCCACACATGTGCCCCCAACAGTTATTTTCTTATAGCCTTTGAAAAATATTGTGTCATTTCCTCCTTACCTCCGTGATTTCTGACAAAATATCCATTGTCATTTAAATTGTTTTTCCCCCTAAGGTGAGAGGTCATTTCTTTCTTACTGCCTGCAAGACTTTTTTTTTTTTAATTTTGTTTTCTGAAATTGGATTTTGATGTGTCTTGGGGGTTAACTCAACTTTTTTAATCCATAAGTTCATGTCTTTTGCCAAATTTGGGGCATTTCCAAGCATGATCTCTTTGACTAGTTTTTCAGCACCACCATCTTTCTCCTCTTCTTCTGGGACCTCAGTGACTTGAATGTTAGATCTTTGGTCCTTATGATCCCTGGTCCTTAAGGTTCTATATTTTTTTCTTTCTTTCACTATATTTTCTTTAGGTTGTTTACAGTGGGCAATTTCTTTTTTTTTAATGTTTATTTATTTTGAGAGAGAGAACAAGCACGCAAGCAGGGGAGGGACAGAGAGGGGGACAGAGGATTGAAAGTGGTCTCTGCATTGACAGCACTGAGCCCCATGTGGGGCTTGAACTCACAAATCATGAAATCATGACCTGAGCTAAAGTTGGACGCTCAATTGACTGAGCCACCCAGATGCCCCTACATTGGGTAATTTCTAACATTCTATCCTCAGATTTATCAGTCTTTTTCTTTTGTCCTTTCCATTATTCTGAGACCATCAGTGAATTTTTTTATTGGTGAAGTTTTTATTTTGGTTATTGATATCTCAATTGTGAAATTTCTATTTGATTATCCTTTATATCTTCTGTTTGCTAAGACTTTTCCATTGTTAAAAGAATTTCAAGCATGTTTGCAATTACTCATCGATGCAATTTTATGATGACTACTTTTAGTCATCATAATTCTTTCAGAGGATTCCAAATATCTGAGTCATCTCAGTATTGGTGTCTACTGATTGTTTTTCTCCTCAAGTTAGGTTTTCCTGGCTCTTAGTATGACCGGTCATTTTCTTTTCTTTTCTTTTCTTTTCTTTTCTTTTCTTTTCTTTTCTTTTCTTTTCTTTTCTTTTCTTTTTTCTTTTCTTTTTTTTCTTTTCTTTTTTTTTTTTTTTGAGGGGGAGGCACAAGTGAGCAAGGGGCAGAGAGAGAAAGAGAAAGATGGAGGGCCTGTGATTTTCAATTATATCCTGGACATTTGGGTGATTCTGTTATAAAATTTGGAACTTATATCTATTTCAGAAGATGAAGGAGAAGAAGCTTTATTATTTTCAAGTGGGAGTAGAATTCCAATTTACCCAGTTAGTCTCCTTTGACTCCCAGGAGAAGAATGATCCATTACTGTTAGGTGAAGTGGGATTTCATTAATATCACCCTGACTTTCAGGGATGGAGAGAACTACCTCCCATCCCCAACCCCCAGGGTTATTGGTCTTTTCATGGGCTCCTCTGACACCACCGTTGGAAAAGAAACTTCACCAACAGTGGATGATGGTGAAAGTTTTAGCTGCCAACTCCATGTCTTCTGATGTGAGCAGGAAAGGGGAGAAGGAGAAACATATCATTACCTCTAGATGGTGCAGAACTACATGATCCTCACATAGCCTTCACTGACATCTTGGAGATCTTGTTATCATTGAGTGGGGATGAAGACCCTTGCTCTCCACTCAGTCTTCTCTGATACCATCATTGTGGTAGGAGGGAGAGGGGACAACAAGGAGCAATGGTGGCATTTTTCATGGTGTTTGTGATAAATATATAATGATCTTGCACACATCTCCCAAAACTCTTGGAATCTCTGGAGGGTATGAATATCTTCTGTATGCTAATGAGATGACTGGTAGCTGGGGTCCTAAATAGCTTCATGATGGGGATTGTTCACCAGAAAAATGAAAACATGGTTAGAGAGTTAGAACTTTTAACCCCACCCCTGATCTCTGAGGAGGGGAAAGGAGCTGGATGTTGAGCTAATCACCAACAGCCAACGATTTAATCAATCATCGCTATAATGAAGCTTCCATAAAATCCCCTAAACAACCCAGAGCTTCTGAGGTGGTGAACACACCAGGATGCCGAGAAGGCATGGAGGTTCTGCACCACCCAGTTCATACTTTACCATGTGCATCACATCCATTTAGCTGTTCCTGAGTTGTATCCCTTGTAATGAACAGGTAAATAAAAGTAAAGTGTCATCCTAAGTTCTGTGAGTCGTTTTAACAAATTATCCAACCTGAGTAAGAGGGATCATGGGAACCCTCAACTGATAGCCAGTTGGTCAGAAGTACAGGTGGCAACCTGGGACTTGACTGGTCTCTGAAGTGGGGACAGCCTTATGGGACTGAGATCCTAATCTTTGGAATCTGTGCTAATACCAATTAGTTAACCATAGGACACCTAGTTAGAGGCCAGAGAGTTGGAGAATTAGTTGATGTGGGGGAAAAAAACTTCACACATATCTTGATCAAAAATAGTTCAGTATTTACCTGGAGGATGGCAATCATGGTCCAAAATTTCCTGTTATGCTAAGTTGCCCCATTTCCTGTTTCTTTGGCTAGAGAGAAGGCTTTCCTTGGGGAAGTTTCTTTGTTCCCATTAGAAGTCTTTGGGTTAGTCTTCCAGCAACAAGTTTTGGCTACATAAGACTGAAAGAGTTCATTACCATATTGCTCCTCAAATCTCAGAGTACCTAGGCAATCTGTCTCTTACATTTGCTTTGTATATAATTTCCAAGGGCTTTAGCCATATTTAATAGGAAGAATAGAGAAAAGTGTGTCTATTCCGTCTTTATGTAGAATCAGAAATTCCAAATCAGTTTTAAAGATTAGGATTTTTTTTTTCTATAGGAGAACAAAAAAATGGTTTTCCTCCACTACTTTGCAATTTTTCTTCCTCCTACATTTCTGTTCCTAACTCTGCAAGTTTGGCTGAGGAATAATTCTTTCATTAAATAACCTCATGAGGTCACTATTACCAGCTGTGACAATGTCTCAGTCATTCCCTTGTTAATAAGATCTTTTCTTAAGTCCATTTACACATGAGTCACAGACATTTCCAGCATATGTTGATTAGATTCTCAGCATATGCTAATCAGTTTTCCAAACAGATATTCAGGTCTTGCTGGGTGCTACTGTTTTTTGAGATTTTCTATAATAAGTGACTAATCCAAACTTATTAATTAGCAATATTATTAAAGCCAAAATTTCCAGTCTGTTCAGTCTATGGATTTGTGACTTAAAATACTCTCATCCTTCTTCCAAGCACTCCTATATAGGAAGCTTATGTGTAGCATGAATATGTGACTGATCCAAATGATGTTTTAGCAAGAGATGGAGCACAGAGTGTAATTAAGAGCTATGGGTGGGTTTCTAATACACCCTGGAAGTTTTATATGCATTATCTAATGTATTTTTCAGAATAAAGCCATGATGTTTATAAATCCATTTTAGAAATTAAGCTTTTGTAAGGCCTCACTGTTAGTAAAACCCAACCCAAGTTTGAACTCCTGCTGTAAGTGGAGCACACCAACAGTCCATGACCCATTAGTAGACCATTAAATCAATTTAGCGGGTAGCATTTCTTTTTTTAAGTGAAGGCTATCAGAGTGGAAAACATCACCAGACAGTTCACATAATAAAAGACAGTATTTAATGAAACCAAAAATGTTTTTTCTTTTTATATGTACTGTGTGAGCTGAGTCCCAATACATAGAATGTGTCTTACAATGGGGTTTGCAGTCAAAGAAGTCTGGAGACCCGTTGTATTAGGTGACCTTTTGAGATACTTCCAGGCCTTAATCTAAGTGAGATTGTTTATCATACACACTGTGCGAATACTTTTGCAGAAAAATGCATCATCCCTCAAGAGCAAAATTCATTCATTCATTCATTCATTCATTCGTTCGTTCCAAAATGTATTTATTAAAGCCCCAAGTTTGTAGTGTAGAATCTCTGGGTTAGAATAGAAAGTAGCCATTTCTATGGCAAAAATTTATGCTAGGGTGTAACTCTTGCTGTCTATGATTTGTGTTTGGATGTGTGGGTTTGTTTCTGGCAAGGATACATTTGCCATTTGATTTTTTTTTCCTCTTCACCACAAAACTCTAAAACAAGGTGAAGTTCTCATCAATTTCACAATAAGATTTGAATTGGATGCTAAAATTACAAAAGAGGCATTAGTCTGCAGTGGCTAAGAGGGCAGGTTCTGGAGTCACAAAGATGCATTTCAAATCCAGACTCTGTCACTCAGAACCCTGGGCAAAGTACTTTTCAGTTTCCTTTCCTGGAAGATAATAATCATAGTAGCAACTAACTCATTCTGATGATGTTAGGATTAAAATGAGATTCATATAAAGTTTTTTATCAAAGGATTTGCCATATAGCAGGAACTTAATAGCTGTTAGCGATTACTCTATTCCTTGTGAAGTAAGACATTTGCAGAAACCAGTAATTTCAAAAGAAGTCCTGAATTGTTACGAACCTTTTAATTTCATATTAGACTTGCTAAATTGCTTTTTCTCAGAATGTACTAAACAATGAATGAACGTTGTCTGAGTTTTACATAGTAAATAATTGGTGGCTGATTTTATAGAGAAAGAAAGGGGGAAAAATCACTTCGTCTTGGTTTTTGTCTCTACTTTTAAATGTCCATGGCTGTACAAACCAGTCCTCTCCATAATCTAATTCTAAGTTAACTGGCAATCTTTGTAGGGTCAAAAGCCAGACATTACATAGCAAAGCTGGATTTCTATACTGTAACACCAACCCCAAGAGCTGGCACTCCAGGTGTTTTGAAAATGCTTCACACACCTGACCGCATCTTTGACAAAAGACACTTTTGATATTGCAGGACAACCTGGAGCCGTCCATGTTCCCGATACAGAAGGGCTCCCTGAACCTCCTCAGGCAGAAGTGGGAATCCAGCGAGTACCACAAAAGTGAGTGTTGCCCTGGAGGTAGTCGTTGCAGGCTCTTCCAGCCTCGAGAAAGCAAATTGCTTGACCCCAAAGTAGAGGGAGTGTCAGCACCTGGACCTCCAGACGCCCCTGGCATGCCCCTCAGTGTAGGAGAGGAGATGTTGAACTCAGAGCGTGAGGACAAGAGTGACAACTCCAGGGAATATCGCCCACCTGAAGTGCTAAAAGAGGATTCCTTGACTGGTCGGCGCAGGATTGAGCGCTTCTCCATTGCCCTTGATGAGCTGAGAAGCGTGTTTGAGGCTCCCAGGAGTGGAAACAGACCAGCTAGACCAGCAGAATATTGCCAAAAGGTAAGGATTGAGAGTTGAAATTTCCAGTTGACAAGCTAGGCCACTAGCTTCACCTGCCGCTTATTTTTAAGCATGTGATGTTTTTTGGTTGCTTCTGGGTGTGCGTGTTTTCCCCTCACCTATACTCTAGACAAATGTCCTGAGGCAGCTGTGTAATATACAGTGTGAAATGTGGCATCCTCTATCCTTGACTTCTTCTATGGTCTATTCAAGTGGGGACTCAATTTCCTTTTACTCCTGCAAAAACAGCTCTGATAGGCTGTTCCTTTTTGTACATGCCTTGTTTCCATAACTAGGTTGCCAGTTCCTTAGAGGTAGGGACAATTCCTTACGGCTTTGCGCTTCAAACATTTAACAAATGGTGCTATGTTTAGCTAGAGCTCAGTGAGGATTTATCCATAATGATAGTGAAATGGAACCGCAGTGAACTAGATTTCAACCTAAAACCTGCCATTTACTTCTAGAGCTGCATGACACTTAACCTTGAGAATGCAGATGTCTTAATCTGCTTTACAGGGATCTCGTGAGGATTATTGATAATATATTTAAACTACTAGTCACAGAGTCTGAAATATTTTGTGGTAGATGATGATCGTGCTTCAGTGATTTTGGTGTACTATAATGTCACATGTAAAATATGTCTATTAGCTAAAGGCGACTTTTAATCAAATGCAGGAAACAGGATTAGCAACATTATTAATGAAGACCACATTTATACTTCTGTTTTCAATTAAAAACAACTGTTTAAATTAGAATTGCTTGAATTTATTGCACCCATTAGGGCCCCTACATAAGAGATAATAATTTAATTTAATAAAGAATTAATAAATGATCTGAGGTTTTCCAGTGGGAAGCAAACTCCATGCTTTGTTAATTTTTTTTTTTAATCTAGTGACACTTATCAGGAAGGCACAGTCCTATTCTTCTTAATGGATAACTAGCTTTCATAAGATTCACAGAAATATAAAATTTTTCAAAATAAATTATTTCCCTAATACTTGTCTCGAGTTTCCCTATTGGGGCATATTTATTATTTACAATGAGACTATTTTTCTATCTCAAGTAACTCAACTTGATTTAATGAGAATAAGGACTATGAAGTTATATTTATGAATGAAGTTATGTTAAAACTAGAGGGCTTCTCAAAAAATGCAACTACCTGCTAATCCCTAATTTGAGAACTTCCTTTCCCTCTTTATTATACAAGCACAATCCTTTTTGTTTGTAGTTGTATAATATCTCTCAATTGGATGTCTAGGTATTAGGGTATGCTTAACATAGATATTTACAATGTCATTTATTTTTTATCTTCATAAATTAAGGAAAGCAAAGCTATAGAAAAGGATTTCTATTTAATATCTGTTGACTTTAGTGTTAACAATTTTGGACATTTACTGAAGATAATTGACAAAAGAAATGGCCAAAAGTAGAAAAATTAATCCTTCTAAATTATGTAATATAACTTATCCTTATCTGGAGTAGGGGTAGCTGTTTAAATGTAATAGTACAATGAATAGAAATGAATATTAGAATAGTAGAAATGAATCAGTAATAAGGGGCTCTGTTTGACATATTGGGTTACTACTATTGGTGTGGAATGTGATTTTGGATCTAGTTCCCATAAAATGATTATGGAAAGAAATAGATATATTAAACCAATATTTAGGTAGTAAAAAGGAGATTTCGTAAGCATGTTTAATACACTGTATTCTAGGTATTCTATGGTACCAGGTCATGAAATGTTTTTTTCTTTAAATGTATGAAGTATGTATTGTGCATTTAGACATTTCTCATCCACAGCAGATACACCTGATTTTTAGAATTGGTTTACATAAATGAGTATTAGGAGTGTTTACAAAACCTATGTAAATTTCATATGACTTCTAGAACAAGGAGAAAGAAAGAAGGAAAAGAAAAATGAGAACCCAGTGAGGAATTAACTTCCTTTCTTCTAATGAACTATTTTGCTGTGTTATTATGCATGTGAAAAGAATCCTAGCTCAACTTAATTTGAAATTGGATAGTTCACACCAAAGCATAGTAATTCCATGCAACTTAACCCTTTGTTTCTATAGATCTTTTTCTTCCTTTTCATATCAGCACTTTGTTATTATTATAAAGTAATGAGGTAATATTTATTTGTATGGATATGCAAACATACTTTAGTTACTTTATAACTATGATACTTATATTTATGGAGACTCTCTATTGAGATGTTGGTGATGTGGGGAAAGGTATTCAATATTTATGATATTAAAATCAAGGACAGAAAATCATTTCAGATAAAGTTCTCAAAACCTGGCAAATCATCTCAGCAATAATAAACAATAAATTGCATTTTGATGTTGCTGTAGAAGGAAACTATTTTTTTTAATGTTTATTTTGTTTTTGAGAGAAAGAAAGGGGATGAACAGAATAAGAGAGAGAGCGGGGTCAGAGGATCTGAAGCAGGCTCTGTGCAGACAGCAGTGAGCCTGATGTGGGGCTTGAATTCACAAACTGAGATTATGATCTGAGCTGAAGTTGAATGCTCAATTGACTGAGCCACCCAGGCACCCCAGGAAACTCTTTAGCAATAGGCATTTGTTTAGAAAAAATTATAAAATTATTGAAGTTCATTGTATAATTGTAGATTTTTTTAATTATGGTATACACACACATACACATATCTGTTTAAAGCATTTTCAGCAAAAAAATAGAAGTATGTCTTTTCACACATAGCTCATTTTATTGAGGTTCACTTTATTGCACTTTGCAGAAATTGCATTTTTTTACACATTGAAGGTTGATGGCAGCCCTACATTAAACAAGTCTGTCAGCACCATTTTTCCAACAGCATTTGCTCATTTCATGTCTCTATGTCACATTTTGGTAATTTTTGAAATATTGCAAACTTTTCCATTATTATTATTATATCTGTTACGGTGATCTGTTGTCAGTGATTATGACTTGCTGAAAACTGATATAATGGTGAGTGTATTTTAGCAATAAAGTATTTTTTAATTAAGGTATTAATTTTTAATTAAGTTATTTTTTAAGACATAATGCTATTGCACACTTAAAAGACTACATTATGGTGTAATTATAACTTTTATGTGCACTGGGGAACAAAAAAATCATTTTATTTGCTTTATTGGAATACTCATTGGGTCACAATGTTCTGGAACCAAGCCAGCAATATCTCTGAGGTATGTTTGTATTTATTTAAAAATGTTCATTTAAGGGGCGCCTGGGTGGCGCAGTCGGTTAAGCGCCCGACTTCAGCCAGGTCACGATCTCGCGGTCCGTGAGTTCGAGCCCCGCGTCAGGCTCTGGGCTGATGGCTCAGAGCCTGGAGCCTGTTTCCGATTCTGTGTCTCCCTCTCTCTCTGCCCCTCCCCCGTTCATGCTCTGTCTCTCTCTGTCCCAAAAATAAATAAATGTTGAAAAAAAAAATTTTTTTAAAAATAAAAATGTTCATTTAAGGATTTTTTTTTGAAAACTGTTAATTGAGAAAAGAAACTGAAAGAGTCAATATTATTTTCTATAAGTATTCAAGCTCATTAGAGAAAGATTATATCACCCCTCCTCCTCAAAATATTCAGTGAATTCCAGAGCTTTAAAAAAAAACAATTTATCTTAATATGATTGCAGTGAAAATTGATAAGAACTCTTTAAAATAATTTTGTCTCCTGACATTTTATAATTTCTAAAGAGGGACATAATCTTTTGTTATCGTTTCTAAAACACCCTGTAAAGGTAACTTAGAATAAAATTTTAAACTGAAGGTTTTTATGCTCATGAGACAGACTGTAATTCACACAAAAATTCACATAGGCATTATCCCAAATAAATGATATAGAATATGATTTGAAAAGAGTTTTGAAGAACCATGAGAATCTTAAGATTTTAAATCTTGGAGAGAATGGCATACCCACTTGCAATACTAAAAAATAAATTGGTATTATATAAGACAATGTATCAGTTAGCATTTACTATGTAACAAACCACCCCAACATTAGCAGCTTTAAACAAGAAGCATTCATTATTGCTTACAAGTTTCTGGTGAGCTAGGAAGTTCATCCAGTTTTTTCTGGTCTCACTCCTGCATCTATGGTCAGCTTCCAGATCAGCTGGGGTCTGACTTTTCTAGAATGGCTACAGAGCTAGGACAACTCAGCTCTGCCCCATGTGGTCTCAGCTCCTTCAGTGGGTTGTTCAGATTTATGTACATGCCACAGGAGTTTCAAGAAAGAAATTAGAACTGCATGAGGCCTCTGGAGGCCAATGCTCAGAACTTATACATCACTTCTCTATATTCTATTTGTCAAAATAGTCACAAAACAAACCAGATTAATAATGTGCTAAAATAGGCTTGATGGGAGGAATTGCAAACTCACATTTGCAGAGGTAAATGGATACAGGAGAGAAATAATTATAGCCACTTTGCAGACAGTCTACCACTGGCAAGTTTACTTAAATACACTCAAGAATCAGGATGTTTTACTATATCATGAGTTAATGCAAACTTTAGGAGGAGAGTCTGACATAAAAAGATCCATGTTGACAACTGTGCATAGACAGAACTCATGCCTTCTTGTTTTAGACTCAATCAACTAGACTGATGATAGTTATCGTGAAAGGCAGAATGCTGGCCCCCCAAAGATGTCCACATCTCTTAAGCCCCAGAACCTGTGACTATGTTACCTGACATGGCAAAAGGGGCTTTGAAAATGTGATTAAGTTAAGGGATTTGAGATAGAAGCGTTTTTCTGAATTACCCCAAGTGTAAATAGTATCTTTAAAAGAGGGAGGCAGGAATGTTAGAGAGTCAGAGAAGGAGATGTGATGTCAGAGGACAGGTAGGAAGAGTGCAGGGATGTAACTCAAGGAATGTGAGCAACCTCTAGAAACTGGAAAAGGCAGGGGAACCAGCTTTCCCCTATAGCATCCACACTTGATCTTAGCCCAAAGGCCGAGAAGCGATCCCCCCCCATAGCATCCAAAAGGAATGTAGGCCTTTCCTTCCTAAAGTCAGACACCTTGACTTTAGCACAGTAAAACTAATTTCAGACTCTGATCTCCAAAACCGTAATTAATTTGTGTTGTTTTAAGACATTAAGTTTGTGGTAATTTGTTACAGCAGCAATAAGAAACTAATACAGTTATTTTACAGAGTCTTCAAATATTGTTAAAGAATGGTTGTGTAGTATGTGATTTTGGACTTTTCTTCTGTTCTTACATGATGAACGTATTTCTGTATTTCAAAATCAGATCTTTGACTTCCTTCTATTTGTAGTTGGTGATACGAATGCTTATATTATTAAGTAATCAAGAACATGAACAAATCTTAGTTTCGGATGATCTGTATTTGATAGGCAACACATACTCACTTAAAAGGGTGAATTTACCAGAAGAAGGGGGAGTTTGGCAAAGGAGAGAGGGAGGGAGGGAAGGAGGGAGGGAGGGAGGGAGCGAGGGAGAGAGAGAGAGAGAGAGAGAGAGAGAGAGAATATTATGAAGGCACAAATAAAAACAAAAAGTTTAGGGGTGCCTGGGTGGCTCAGTCAGGTTAAGCGTCTGACTTCAGCTCAGGTCATGATCTCACGGTTTGTGGGTTTGAGTCCTGTGTCGGGCTCTGTGCTGACAGCTCAGAGCCTGGAACCTGCTTCAGATTCTGTGTCTCCCTCTCTCTCTGCCCCTCCCCTGCTCACCCTCTGTCTGTCTCTGTCTCAAAAATAAATAAAAACATAAAAAACAATTTTTAAAACAGAAAGTTTACAGGAGACACTTATTTCAATTCATGTTACTTCTGTGGCTAATGTACTTTATATGGAGTATATGTGTATTTTTAAAATAAAATCCACTAAACTCCACCTAGTCAGTGCTGAATAAGAGCAGTATTTAGACTAACTTGGAGCATAGCCAGATGGTATAAGTTCCTCCTTCTTTCTTTCAAGCTCCCAGTTGCTGTCGACAGCACTGGGACTGTAAGACAACTGAATAAGCTCCCTTAAAGGATCGCTTCAGCCTTCACTACGACCCCACATTAAATTAGGAGCTTCTTGATTCAATTAATTAATTTTGCCATTTTTCATTCATGTTTTTAGACACAAAATGTCAAATTATTTGATTTTCAAAATAGATTACTTAAATAACTCATCTACATTTCTTTTTTTTAATTTAATTTATTTTTTAGAATTTACATCCAAATTAGTTAGCTATAGTGCAACAATGATTTCAGGAGTAGATTCCTTAATGCCCCTTACCCATTTAGCCCATCCCCCCCCCACACCCCCTCCAGTAACCCTGTTTGTCCTCCATATTTAAAACTCTCTGATGTTTTGTCCCCCTCCCTGTTTTCATATTATCTTTGCTTCCCTTCCCTTATGTTCATCTGTTTTGTCTCTTAAAGTCCTCATATTATTTTTGTCTTTCTCTGACTAATTTCATTTAGCATAGTACCCTCCAGTTCCATCCACATAGTTGCAAATGGCAAGATTTCATTCTTTTTGACTGCCGAGTAATACTCCAGTGTGTGTGTGTGTGTGTGTGTGTGTGTGTGTGTGTGTGTGTGTGTGTGTGTGTATACATGCCACATCTTTATCCATTCATCCATCGATGGACATTTGGGCTCTTTCCATACTTTGGCTATTGTTGACAGTGCTGCTGTAAACATGGGGGTACATGTGTCCCTTCGAAACAGCACACCTGTATCCCATGGATAAATGCCTCATAGTGCAATTGCTGGGTCGTACACCAGACTCATCTACATTTCTAATGCACAGTTGTGATCTTTCTCAAAAACCACACTCACTTGTGCTATCAGGTTGAATTTACCTCATGCCCAAAGAGAGACTGTTTCTCCCTTTTACTTAAGCCCTTGAAAACAGACCATTCAAACATGAGCTGGACTCAATCAAAAGAAAAGGAAATACTCACTATATTTTAGTTGTGCTGTCTCATAATGCATGGATTCAATCTATTGTATAATTGAAGGTTTGCAGGAGAATATGAAGACGCAAGGCTAAGGGAATGTGGACCTACATGGGCATCAATGATTAAACAGGATATAAATAATTAAATATGGTATAGTTTCCAGAGTATGCTATTTTCATTCCCTCCAAGGATCAAAGCCTCTGGTTTTTCATTTAATGGCCAGTTTGTCATCTCCTACTTTGAGTTCTGCATAAAATCAGATTTTTAAAAGTACAGGTGAATCAACAATTGCAGTTTGGCTGCTACTACACAATCATTCCATTAGATGCTTAAAGTTACATTTGCTCCCTAAACCCAGGCATGTGGGAACTATGGGCTTAGTTTACCTCTAATCTCAGAGCAAGAAAGTTTCTTTTCAGACAGTTACGTGTCACAGCCTTCTGACTCTCCATCTCCTGCCCTCCTCTCATGTGAGGTTTCTGAGGTAATCTCTGCCAAGCATGATGTATTTTGTAAAGGCTTTTTAGCAGGACAGAGGTTATTACGATCTTGAAAATTATTACTGAAAAATCTGTCCACCAAACTAAAAAATAGAGAGCTAAGTATTTTTTTCCCCTGGGGGGGGGAAATTTGATGAAATAAAATATTTTTTCTTTACCTGAAAAATGGGCAAGTAGTTTTTTATAGAGCTGAAGTAAATACTTTAATGAGAGAGATAATTACTTTTTATTAGAGAAATATAAAGAATAATAATTTTCATTTTTGCATATAGTATAAGAACATAATATTTGGTGACAAAGCATCAGTTGAAAGCCTTGGGTTCGGCCACTTCTTCATCATATAAAATTGAGTGAGTTATTTCACCTCATTAATCCTTGATTTTCACATCTATAAAATGAGGAAATTAATACAGCACAAGATTTTTGTGAAGATAAAGTTATATAGCACCTGAAGGAGAAGACGTATTTAAGAGGTAGCACCAAATAAAATTTAAGAAATTGCACCAATGTAGCACCAAATGGGTATTTATTCTATTTTGTCTTCTCTGGTATCATTTCTGCAACTTAGTACATGCCTTTGGGGAAAATATTTCATCTCAATGACTTCTGTTTCCTCACCTATAAAGGTAGAGGCTTACACTCTATGGTTTATAAAAATGGAAAGGTGCTTCAGGCAAAGAAGTTTTTATTTCGCATGTGACAACACCTTAGTCTTTTGCAAAGACCCCACTTAGAAGGGCTTTCATTGAATATTCAGTGGAGTAAATTCTAATGAAACTTTCCATCATGAGTTATAACCCCATTTTGAGATGATGAGACAAGGGGCTACAATCTGTTAAATTATAGTTTTCCAAGCTTTATTAAAACCCTAAACAGAGATACATTGCCACTTTCATTGCCCTTTCCAGTTAATAGAAAAAGTCACTGCCACTTAGGGACTCCAAATCCAAAGTCAAGAGAGATGAGGCTTACATATTATAAAAGTGTTTATTGTATTCACATTCACATACACAAAGACCAAAGACACCACAAGGACAGGAATGTTTCATTTTATACAGGTTTTCTTAGTGGTGTAATTTGTTGTTGTTTTTTCTTTCTAATATAAGTGCTCTTTGCTTGTTGTTATTGTTTTTTCATCCATTTATGTTTTTTTTTTTAATTTTAGTGCCTCCTGTCCAGTGCTTTATGTTAGCTTGGGGGGGTGGGGTGGGGGCACAGCTCTGTGATCAGATGGTAAACTCCCAACTGAACCCGTTTTTGCATGGCCTTAAAGACTTCCGGAGGAAACTGCCATCTCACCTCATTCATGTCTCACAGTGATACAGGTAGTCACAATATGACATTGTTAAAGAGTATAGTGCCAGTAACCACAGAAAGATTGTAAGCAATATTGACTCACCTTCAACTGGGAAAATTGCTGTCAGTTCATGGATTGACATTCTTTGACATTTTACTTGGAAAACTAGTGAGAGTTTTCACCCTTTGTTGTAGGAACACTGATGCCAGCCCTGCTGCCTCTGTTGTAAACCCACTTTTTTTTACTCGTCCTATCTTCCCCAGATGTTTACCCAACATTTCTACTTACTGACTGAATTCATTCAAGGAGTCCCACGTATGACTCTTTTTCCCCTTCCATGTCCTCCCATTGCTGATTTTCATACTCAACCAGGTTCTTTTGGAGAATCCTCTCACCATAAGGAAAAGCTAAAGAAGGAAATAAAGAAAAGAAATTGGTAAAATGCATTGAGAAAGATGATTAAATAGGGAGAATTTTGGGCTTTATTCAGCGCTTTGACCCCACCAAGGGTGATAGAGATGAAGTTCCTGTCACTGAAAGTCCACCAGCAATCCAAAGGTTTTCCTGAAGTAAGTCAACATAGGAATTCCTTCGACAACACCCTGAGAAATAAACTTCCATTTGCTGCGGGGAAACCTGGAAGAGACCAACTTAACTAAGTGATCAAAGTTAGTATCACCATCAATAGCACTACATCTCGATATCATCTACCTCCCGATGTGATATATATTGTTAAGTTCAAAACATCAGTCCTGTGGTATCCTTGCCAAAATTATGTAATCTCAATTTAATCATGATGAAACATCAGATAAATCCACGTAGAGAGAATTCTATAAAACACCTGGCCATGACTCTTCAAAAGTGGTAAGGCCATGTTGGAAAAATACTGAGCAACTGCCATGGATTGGAGGTGACCTAACAGACATGACGATAGAGGTGAGGGTGGACTCTTTCACTGAAAATTGGACCACAAAAGAGGGCATTAGTGGGAAAGTAGGAAAAATTCTAAGAAGGTCTGTTTATTTCCTGGTTTCAAAATTGTACAGTGCTTAAGATATTAAGATTAAAGAAAACTGGACAATTGTTATATGGGAATTCTCTGTAGTATTGCAACATTTCAGTAAATCTCAAGTTATTTCAAAATAAAAAAGTTAAATATGCTGATCTTTGTTGAGGCCTTGCTAGCACTGTAGAGTGGAGGATCATGGTCTCTTTTGTTTGAATTTTTCCAAACCTAACAGATTATGACTCATATCACTTTGTAGAATGTGATCCTTAGCTTCACACCCCTATACGTCTAAAATGTTAAACGTTATCAGCCATTTCTCTCTGCCTATAATTTCAGGATCTCTACAATTAATTATTTTCTTAGCAAGGAGAATTTGGGAAGCCTAATCAGTAGTAGTTCAGAAGCTGAGTATATATATGGACAGCCTTACAGTTAGGTCTGCATTAAACTTATATCCCATTTCCACTCATTGAATTTCACTACATTTTCAGGAAGTTGTTTAGACCTTTAGTTCTGTCTTGACTTGCAGTCTTTCGAAATCACTGCTTCAAGTTCAAGGAACTCCGATCAGCTATTGTCTCAAACTCAAACTTCAGGAGCTACAGCTGTTACCCTTTTGATGCTGATTTGACAGCAAGCTTCAATCTCTATAATATATTATGAACCCCTTCGAAATGCTAACCCTCTATTCAGGGGCTGTAGTCTTTTGATGGATTTCCCAGTTGCTTAGGAAGTATGTATGTATGTATGTATGCATTTATTTTCCTTCTGCTTTGGGTTAGACCTTTTGATGGCTAACTTCCTTAACTCCCTAGGCTCTCCTTTGTGGTCTTCCTCAGTGTGAACTGAGCACCAGGATTGATATAGTAATGCCTTCTTTAATGTAATTGCCCTTTTTCATTTCTCAAACAAAGTCCTTCACCTGAACTTGGAAATCTGGAAACTTTTGTCAGAGTTGAAGTGCAAATATTTAGCATGGGGTGAAGTATAGACCCTGACAATTCAGAGTGGATGTGGCTCTAACAATCGGTATAGCCATCCTAGTACCCTCTTCCTAGACATCAACCAACTTGTAGACATGCAACCATATCCTTATTTTAGCACCAGCTTAGCACTCACTATATTGTGTATGGAAACCAAATAGTTAACAAATTTTCTTATTTGGAAAGATATTTCTTTGTCTGTTTAATGTGTAGTGGTGAGTTCCAAACACCTTAAAGAAATTCAAGCTCCATTTATGTTTCTCATCTATACCAGCTACCAAATATGATGATTTATGGTACTTAATAGTGTACTAACTTGTTTTATGTCAATGTAAGTCATTTATCGGATGCCATGAGACAAATTGCTCTCAAGCATGGTAATGCATCATAATGCATGCAGTTCTCTTCCCCTTCCCCCATTTGTGAAAACATGTCAGGAGTTTACATTTAAATTAATCAAAATGTTCTGATGTCAACCTTGATTAGATGTCAGAATTTTTATTAATGATAAAGATGTTATAAAATATTTCCATTTCTGATCAAGATGATTTTATAATTTAAGATCTAATCTCTTTTCCATTTGCCTTTATTTTTAAAAGTTTATTTATTTTGAGAGAGAGAGCGAGCGAGCGAGCATGAGTGGGGAAGAGGCAGAGAGAGAGGGAGAGAGAGAGAGAATTCCAAGTAGGCTCCAGCACAGAGCCCCACGCAGGGCTTGAACTCATGAACTTTGAGATCATGACCTGAGCTGAAATCAAGAGTCAGATGTTTAACTAACTGAGCCACCCTGGTGCCTCTCCATTTACCTTTATTTTTAAAAGTTAGGAGTAATTTTTTCCTTGTGTCTTGAAAAATATATTTGAAATTCCCATAGGAAAAGAAATTCAAGCTATGAAAAATAAAAACCAAAAACCAGGAGTTCCACAAATATTCTCCTTCTCTCTCTCTCTCTCTCTCTCTCTCTCTCTCTCTCTCTCTCTCTTACACACACACACACACACACACACACACACATACACACACATGCGCACACACACGCGCACACACACACAGGGGCTTTTTAAAATATTTCATGTTTAAAAGTAAAGTTGAGAAGTTGTGGGATATATGTGTCAATGTCTCTAAAGATATTTATTTATCCAGGAATAGCAATTGTGTTTTTTTCTGAGACATGTTTCAATTCTACTTTTTGGTTTATAGCTATAGTCTTTTTGGGTGCCTATTCATTTCTGAGGTTATCCCTGAATGCCTCCCCTCAGCCTAATGTTGGTCTGCCCTGGGGCCACTGGAGCAAGAGGCTCCATGCTGCTGCTAATGGTAAGCAAGTAGTATAATTGAGCACTGGGTGCCAGCCAGGTATTGTGCTAAGGGCTCCACAGGCATTGCTGCTATTTAATACAACTATGTAAGGATATGAGAACTACCATAATTCTCACCTTACAGCTAAAGGGTGGAGAGATTAAATGACTCCAAAGGTACACCACTGGTACGTAATAGAACAGGGATTTCAACCCAAGTTATCTCAATCCAGAATCCCCAACATTAAAATACTACTCTGGGGGCACCTGGCTGGCTCAGTCGGTTAAGCATCCAACTTCGACTCACGTCATGATCTCTCAATTCGTGGGTTCAAGCCCTGCGTTGGGCTCTGTGTTGACAGCTCACACTTCGATTTCTGTGTCTCCTTCTCTCTCTGTCCCTCCCCAGCTCACACTCTGTCTCTCTCTCAAAAAATAAACATTTAAAAAATGTTTAAATACTATTTCTGAGTGCTGTCTGGATTCAAGTTGTCCATTTTCATACAGGATCTCACAGTCATAGAAATCACAGAATCTCTTTAACTTTGCATGCCACAAACCACATATTCTAAATTCTAAGATACATACTTTTTCAGATTTGTTAACATCTTTGAATTTAGCATGCTTCTTATTATCAATGGTATTTCATAGTTTGTCAGGATTCCCCCCTTTCTTACAGGTACATAAAATAATGTCATTTTGCTTTTGATAAACTATAGCATAAATAAAATATATATTTTGAATAAATACACTAAAAAGTTATTGAATGTTAATTGTGTGTCAGGAATGTACTAAATACTTTAAATACATTTTCTCTTAATTTTCATAACTTCTCTATTAGTGAAAGCTATGTCAACACCACCATTATACAGATAAGAAAATAGAGGCTTTTGTCTAAGGTCTTTCTGTAAAGTAGTTCAAAAAGGAATCTAACTCAGAAGCCTTAGTTTTAAATGTTGAAGAGTTAGTTTTGTATTATGCCTATTTTGTTAATGGGTTTAGAGTAATCTAGAATTTTCTACTTTAATGAACATTTAACTGTGTGCAAAATAACTTCCACATTAACAAGGAGCTTTACAAAGAATTGAAAACAATCATGGTGGCTTATTTGGTAGGAAGGATAAGTGTTATATTTAACTTATTTCTTTCTTCTTTTAGGGACTGGGAGTGGAAGCAGAGATTAATATAGTATAACTTGACCCAAATAAAGATACTTAGATATATTTGAAGGAAAAGAGAGAGAGAAATACTTTTTTTAAAGAAAAAAAAAACTTTGAAGTTTAATACTCATTAGAAGGCAAAATTAATTCTCCAGTTGACCCAATCAAAATCTAGAGAAAAAGTTTAACCCTGAGAATTTTTGAAACCTAAAAGCTGCTCTAGCAGCAGAGAGGCAGTCAGAGAGGAGGGAAATAGAAGCTCAAGACTGAGCAAAAACAATTGAATTTAATAAACAAGACTAATCTGCTTTTTCTGTTTTGAATGCTTCTTTTTAATCCTGTGAATTTCTTCCTACTACAGTCACTGAAATTCAGTCTGCTATTTCTGTGGTATCTATTTTTGACTCTATGTAGGTAACACCACCTTATTTATCCCAAATTTTACTCTTCTACCTAAATTCTGTTTGCAAACTTTCAACTTGTTCTGAGAACTTCTACCTACACATTCTTCAACTACTTCAGAATGCCTAAGTCTGAGATCATTATCCTCCACGCAAATCAACTTCTTACCCAAAGCCCATATATTTACAATGGCAACACCTTGTGTGCAATGATGGAGAGCCCTCTCTGGTAGTTTAATTGATCTTGCTCATCTGCCTTCTACCCCCCATTTCTCAATTTCTCTTTTCACTTTTCATTTACCACCTATCCCTTATTACTTCATACCTGAGTTATTACCATACCTGCTGTGATACTGTGGTTTATAATAAGAAGTATGCATTTGATCTTTGACCCTGGGGCACAAATCTCTTAAAACCCTTGGGATTTCCTATGAGAAGAATGATAAAGATAGCTTTTGTTATATCAATGAAGTGACTTTTTGGAAAGCCCTTAGGTAATCTCAGGTTGGGAGGTGGTTGGTGGGGGAGCCAATCATGTGATTAGAGGGTTAGAAGTTTAAATACTCCCATACCAATTTAGGGGGAGGGTCTAGAGGTGGAATCAGTTACCAGTGGCCAGTGATTTAACCAATCATGATTATGTAATGAAACCTCCATACAAACCCAAAAGTAAGGGATTCAGAGAGCCTTTGGTTGGTGCATGGAAGCTTTATGTCCTTTCCCACATTCCTTGCCCTATGTATCTCTTCTGTCTGGCTGTTCCTGAGTTATATCCTTTTATAATAAACCAGTACTCTAGTAAGTAAAATCTTTCTTTGTGTCCTGTGAGCTGTTCTAACAAATTAATTGAACCAAAGAAAGGAGAGGGTCATGGGAACCTCTGATTTACAGCCAGTCAGAAGTACAGGTAGCAACCTGGTCTTATGATTGGCATCTGAAATGGGGGCTGGGAGGAGGAGGTGGCAGTCTTGTAGACTGAACCCTTAACCTGTGGGATCTGATGCTGTCTCTAGATATATAGTGTAAGAATTGAGTTGACTTATAGGACACCCAGCCAGTGTCCCAGAAGTTGCTTGTGGATGTGGGAAACCACACACACATTGGAATTGGGCCCAAGGAACCAAAGACCTTCCTTTTTAGTATCTTAGTCTTTCTAGAGTAAACCCCTTTTGTTGAGGTTTGATCCCAGTAACACAATCACAGACACTCTAATTCCCACAGCGATGGACCCATGTACCATATCATATACTTACGTATGTTATGTATATGCATTCTGTTCTATAGTGCTGCATTATCAATTATGGGGTCACAGGGCACATGTAGTTACTTTAAATTTTAATTAAAGTGAAATTAAATTAAAAATTCATTTCCTTTGTCACAATAGCCATATTTCAAGTTCTTAATAGCTACATGTGGCTAGCAGCTACTGTATCAGACAGCACAGTACAAAGCATTTCCATCATCAAAGACATTTCTATTGGGCAGTATGCTCTAGTTGCTAGTCTATAGGGCTCCACCTTCTCTGTCTGAAATTCTCTGAGTAGCTTCTAAGTGTTCTGGAGTTCCTACTGCTTACTCTAGTCTATTTCTCTGCCTTCCCACTTCATACAAATGCCTCAGGTGGAGAATGCCTTTCTCTTTTTCATTTTGCCCCTAAATTCTCAGAGACACTGTATTGTTAGAACCTACCCAAGCCACAGTGCCAAGGATAGAGAAGACAGTGCAACATGAATCTGCTTACAGGGATTTAGTTGCAGTGAATGCTGAGCATGCTATTGGGACCAGTTGTAAGCCTACATATGACCCAAAAGAAGCTTCTCAAGCAAGTTTGTTGGGTTTTATTATTTAATAAAAACATTTTAAAAGTCTCCTTCCTTCTAGCTTTTGGTTTCATGCAGACAGTTCTCCAGTGGTGTTGTCTTGGGCCCCTTTCAGGTCTATAAGCAGGTTCTTTGGTCTCTTTCTTTTCTTTTCCTCCATGGTTTTTAACAGAGTGCCAAGCACATGGTGGGTTTTAATTAAGTATCTTGGGAATGGGTGGATAAAGAACTGTTGTTAAAAAGAGCTGGCTCTTTCACTGTCTACCATCCAGGTCATCTGCATTAGCAGTCCATCCTTACGACTCAGCTCAAAGGTAACCTTATAGCAACTTTCTAGCCTACACTGCCAATAGTTGTATTCCTTATGCTCATTTTATGGCAGGGGTTTGATAATCTGATGTCCTCTGTCCCTTACATATGGTCATTCCAGCCTAAGCACTTTTGTTACTGGCTATGAGCCAGCTTCTTTAGGTTGGACATCCTATCTTACACTCTTTATGCCTAATAGATAACACTAGTGAAATTGTGCAATAAATAGATAGAAAAGGATTATTGCTCTTTTATTGAACTTTTTTTAGTCTGATGTTACTTTGACATCAAGCTATGTCTGCCAGCCTCCCAAAGGATAAACTGCCTCATGATTCATATTTACTCCATTTTTCTGGTGCATTAGTAGACAGTGGCCTGAATATGCAGTTCGAAGGTGTGTCCATCTCTGTGTTACATAGACTCATGGTAGAGCCTACCTCATGATGCTCACCTACACCTAACCCATGGTCACCACCAGCTCAGAAAGCTCCTTCAGAATGTATTGTGATTGTTGTTTGACCCGTTTTCTACTCTAGAAAATGTAAGTAATAATCAGTTATTATCTACTCTTTTTAAATTATAAAATATTTCAGCCATAAATAAAAGTCTGAAAATATATTCTGCATCTTCTTTCAGCTGTACATCAAAAATTCAGTGATGAGCATATAAAGACTCTTAGGTATTGAGGTTCTTTTTGTGTATGCCACCAAGGAATTGAAAGATATTTTTGGCCAGCAAAAAGTTTTATCTTATGCTAATGTCCAAATTCCCCTTTTCCCTAATATTTCAAGATTGCCTCATAAAACAGAAGATAATAAACTCAACAGATGCAAGACTCAGAATAAATAATAAATATATACTGCATCCCACCACATACACAATTAAAAATAAGCCAACTAGAAAACTAGTTTTCTTTTCTTTTCTTTTCTTTTCTTTTCTATTCTATTCTATTCTTTTCCTTTTCTTGGAGAAAGGAAAAGAGGTTTATAATATGTATACCTAAGTTGAAATGGTTTCTAATACTCTAAATGAAACATTTATAGATATAGTTGTGCCATATCATCATATTTTCTTTCTTATTCCTCATCAGTGAATAAAGCCAAAGTTTTGGTCCCCAAGAACGTTCAGCATGTGAGTTTCTTTGCTGCTAAAAGAAAAGTAGGTAACATTCCTATCATTTCAAAGAGAATGAGGGGATAGAAATGAAGGAAGAAAGCACTGCTAAGAAGCACAGATCCTATTTTCTTGTAATGCCACTAATAATAACTTAGAAGTGGTAGCTAGAGTATAGATGCTGTATAAGCAAAAATAAATCTACACCAAATGGTTTTTAATGCTTGAAAGGTAAAAGTAACTGCAAAGTTAAAATCAGTTTACCATAAACACCTTCTCCAAAGCAGCATATTTTCCCAGAGTTCTCCCCGGAGTTTTTTGGCATATTGCTCAGAAAATGCTTCAATAGAATATATCTAATGAGATCTTTCCCATTCATCATTTTCTACTGAGAGATGCATTTCCAAATGTAGAAATTAAAAAGTATAAATTCCTCTAAAGAAATTATTCCAGTTCCAACTTGAATAGCACTAATAAGTCTTCTCCCAGCATGAGAAGATTATATGGACTTTAACTAGCAAATGTGGTTCCAAAATAGCTAATCATTAAAAACCAGAGACAATCCATTTCCATAAAGATATGGCAATTAAAGTGACTGACATAGAATGGTAAGAATCTTAAAGGAGAAAACTGCCCTCATTGAGGGAGGGAGATGTCATTGAGTCAAGCTCCCTCCAAGGTTGGAATCCATCCTATATCCCAGGCAGATGGCAGCCCAGCTTTCCTTTAAATACTTCCAGTTTCAAGAGTTCATGCTTCTGCAAAACAGTTCTTTCTATTGTCAGATGGCTCTCTTTCTTAGAAGGTTAATCCTCACGTTGAGTAGAATGTATCTTATTGGAACATCCACATTTTGAGCAAGGTTTTGCCCTTTGAAGCAACACAGAATATTTTCCATTTGTTACTGTGGGAAATGACAGGCTGTGTCTAATCTTGAGGGCTCAGGACACAACTTAGCAGTAGGAGGTGAGGTTGAGATATTCCTGAGTGACTTAGGAAGAGTCAAGGCCAAACCTATGCATGACAAGGGCATGATATGACTCAGCACGTCCTGACTAAAGAAAGACAGATGCTCCAAAACCATCCCTCCCTCCAAAAAAGTTGGTCATTAATTAAGAAATCTGTGCTGGGTAGGTCAGCCAATATATTTGAGTATCTTCCTTTGTGGATATTTTAAAAATTGTTGTTTTGTGGTTTTATGCTCTCCTTTTGTTGTAGATATATCAGGAATACATTAGTAGACCCACTTGGGAGTGACAACAACTATGACAGAGACAGATATCATTAACTGTTTTTTGTCCAAGTGTTGCAGTAAGTACGTGGGCTAGGAAGGTAGAGGATTTGACAACTGTGGGTTCCATCCAGCATTTTTATTATCTTTCTTGAGTGCAGTTCATACTTTTCAGAACTGTTAGTACCCTGTGGTGCTGACAAAATATGTCCCTTGTGAGGCTTTGCTTTTTCTGGCTTCAAAACCAAGGCCTTGGGGCAGCTTTATTTGCATAGAGAGATATCAAATGTGTCATTTTCGTGTTTTTTACTACTATTTTTTTAAATTATTTTCAATTACAACTCTAATCACAAGCACACACAGACTAATTTTTAGTTTTGTTTTTGACTGATTATGCTTGCGCACAGCCCCTTCCTTCCCATGACAATTATCTTCTCTATCATTACATGCAGGTTAAGGACCAGGGTTGAAGGATAAGAGGCTTACTAAGTGTTTTCTGCTGCTAGAACCCTTTTCATAGGATTCCAAATAACAGAACATAACCTTTCCTCCAACCCACTCCAACCAGCCAGCCCACACATATCCAATTCTGTTTCTCAGTATCCAGCTCCAAAACACATTTTTTTCCAGTTTTGCTGAAGTATAATTTACAAACAAAACTTTAAGATATTTAAAGTGTACACCTTGATTTGATATATGTATATATTGTGAAAGGATTCCCCCCATCAAGTTAATTAACACATCCATCACCTTACATATTTACCCTTTGTGTGTGTGAGAGCACTTAAGTTCTCTCAGCAAATTTCAATTATGCAATACACTGTTATCAACTACAGTCAACGTGTCAAATGTTAGACCATCAGACTTTATTCATTTTATAACTAAAAACTTGTACTCTTTTACTAATCTCTCCTTATTTTCTCCAACCCCAGCCTTGGCAACCATGTTTTACTGTTTCTGTGAGGTTGTTTTGTTTTGTTGATGGTATTGTTGTTGTTTTTTAAGATTTCACATATATGTGATATCATGGAGTATTTGTCTGTTTCTGTCTGGCATATTTCACTTAGCATAATGCCCTCAAAATTCATCCATGTTGCCACAAATGACTTCCTTCTTTTAAAGGTAAATAATTTTATCACACACACACACACACACACACACACACACGACATATTTTCTTGTTTTGTTTATCCATTGATGGCCGCTTAGATTGTCTCCATACCTTGGCCATTGTGAATAATGATGCAATCAATGAACATGATAGTACAGATACATCTTCAAAATAATAGTTTTACTTCCTTTGGACATATACCCAGAATTGGGATTGCTGGATCATATAGTAATTCTAGTTTTAATTTCTTGAGGAACCTCCATGCTGTTGTCCGCAGGGGCTGTACTTGTTTATATTTCTGCCAACACAGTATAAGAGTTCACTTTTCTCCATATCCTTGATAGCATTGGTTATCTCTTGTATTTTTGATAATACTCATTCTACCAGATATAAGTTGATATTTCATTGTGGTTTTGATTTGCATTTTTCTGATGATTTCTAATGATTAGTGATGTTGAGCACCTTTTCTTGTATTTGTTGGGCATTTGTATGTCTTCTTTGGAAAGAAGTCTATTCAAATTCCTTGTTTGTGTTTTTATTGTTTTTTTTTTTTTTTTTGCTATTGAATTGTGTGAGTTCCTTGTATATTTTAAATATTAACCCTAATTAAATGTATGGTTTGAAAATATTTTCTCCCACTCAGTAGGTTGACTTTTCATTTTGTTTATGGTTTCCTTTGCAGAGAAGCTTTTTAGTTTCATGAGGCCCCACTTGTTTAATTTTGCTTTCGTTGGCTTTGCTTTTGGTGTCAAACCCAAAAAATAATTGCAAAACCAATGCCAAGGAGTTTACTCCCTAAGTATCCTTCAAGGTGTTTTATGGTTTCAGGCTTTACATTCAAGTCTTTAATCCCATTTGAGTTGATTTTTATGTATGAAGTAAGATAGGGGTCCAGTGTTTTTCTTTTACACAAGGCAATCCAATTTTCCCAACACTATTTATTTCCCAATACTCTCCTTTTCCCAATGTATATTCTTGACTTCTTTGCCAAAAATTAATTGACTATGTATGCATGAGATTATCTCTGGGCTTTTTATTCTGTTCCATTAATCTATATGTCTGTTTTTATGCTAGTACCATACTATTTTGATTACCATAGCTTTATAATATAGTTTTTTTTAAATTTTTTTTAATGTTTATTTTTTGAGAGAGAGAGGGACAGAGCATAAGTGGAAGAGGGGCAGAAAAAGATGGAGACCCAGAATCTGAAGCAGACTCCAGGCTCTGAGCCATCAGCATAGAGCCCAACGCAGGGCTTAAACTCAGGAACTGTGAGATCATGACCTGAGCCGAAGTCGGACACTCAACCACTTTTAGTGGGACACTCAAGCCACTCAGGCACCCCTTTTATAGTATAGTTTAAACTCAGGAAGTGTGATGCCTCCAGTTTTGTTCTTCTTTCTCAAGATTGTTTTTGTTATTTGCAGTTTTTTGTGGTTCCATACAAATTTTAGGTTTTATTTCTGTCAAACATGCCATTGAAATTTTGATAGAGATTTCATTGAATCTGTAGATCACTTTCGATCTTAATTGTGATTTATGATGCCAAGTTAAAGAGTGATGAGAGAATAAGATCACTGTTTGATTTAAATTTAAATGAATCAGGGGCGCCTGGGTGGTGCAGTCAGTTAAGCGTCTGACTTCAGCCAGGTCACGATCTCGCGGTCCGTGAGTTCAAGCCCCACGTCAGGCTCTGGGCTGATGGCTGGGAGCCTGGAGCCTGTTTCTGATTCTGTGTCTCCCTCTCTCTGCCCCTCCCCTGTTCATACTCTGTCTCTCTCTGTCCCAAAAATAAATAAACGTTGAAAATAAAATAAAATAAAATAAAATAAAATAAAATGGGATTGTTTAAAAAATAAATAAATAAATTTAAATGAATCATATAAATTCAGAAATTATTGAGGATTCCATAGAGCTAACATTTAAACATTGATTTATGGGGCGCCTGGGTGGCGCAGTCGGTTAAGCGTCCGACTTCAACCAGGTCACGATCTCGCGGTCCGTGAGTTCGAGCCCCGTGTCAGGCTCTGGGCTGATGGCTCAGAGCCTGGAGCCTGTTTCCGATTCTGTGTCTCCCTCTCTCTCTGCCCCTCCCCCGTTCATGCTCTGTCTCTCTCTGTCCCAAAAATAAATAAACGTTGAAAAAAAATTTTTAAACATTGATTTATTTTATCCTTAAAACAAAGGCAAAAATAGTTTATATTTTACCTCTTGATCAGAAAATGAAGTTTTTAGTCTTTTTTTAATATTAATTATTATTACAACGACAATAGTTGTATATATAGTTGTATATAAAACTCCTCTTTTCTGTTCCTCAATACCTTGTGTTAGGCCAGCTCTACTACATGTATTTTTCTCTATATTAAAGGGAGTATAGACTGTACTTTCACATATAATAGGTAGTAGCTATATTTATCAAAAATCTTATTAACTCTGCAGTTAGACAGCTGTCAGCCTACATTCAGTATTGTTCTGTGAAACATCTGAGGGACAGCTTGATATTAGGCATTTAACGCTTTAGTATAAAAGGTTTATATAGTTTTCACTGAGCGATTTAAGTCTGTTTCTAAGTTAGAATTTTACTTTTTTAGATTACACATTCTTCAAGCTTCTGTAATTACTATATGACCAGACATGCATTCAGGAATATTACCTTTTCTATTTTTAGGTATGTTCTGGAAATTGCCATCAAAAAGAACACCAAATTTATATTGCTTTTAGTTTCTAGCATAATTTAAATTTCTCATCTATTTGGATTTAATAACTGTTCCAAGTACAATAACCAACTAACTTTCTACAACTGGCTATTTTTAAATAAATACATTTCCCGATATTCACACCAAAAATATTTATGTATATGTCTAATACCTCCCCCATGTTCTCATGGGGAGAGAACATGTCAACATTTTACATGGTGTCCCAGTGGCTAGCAGGGTGAAAGGTACAGGGAAAACATGCAGTTTATGTTTGTTGAATGAACCAATACACTTTGAAACAATCCTGTGCCTTTGACAATTACATATATAAAATCTGAAGGACAATTACCTGAGCTTATTTGGTTTTCTGGAGCACTCTTCTAATATCTATTTATTTGGGGGTTATGTATTTGCTCATTTCATATCAACAAATAGTTCTCAAATTTCTTTATAAAGGGTTTTTCCTGCCCTACTTACCTTCATCCGTTATTATGACAACAAAAAATAATCTATCATGGTGTGTGTATGGCTCAGTGAGTTAAGCGTCAAACTTTGGCTCAGGTCATGGTCTCACAGTCTGTGAATTTGAGTCCCAAGTCAGGCTGTATGCTGACAGCTCAGAGCCTGGAGCCTGCTTAAGATTGGTGTCTCCCTCTCTCTCTGCCCCTCCCCTGCTCATGGTCTGTCTCTCTCCCTCTCTGTCAAAAATAAACATTAATAAATAGAATAGAATAGAATAGAATAGAATAGAATAGAATAGAATAGAATAGAATAGAATAGAATAGCTACGATTCCAATCTGCTGCTGCCTATCATTTTTCATCATTGCTATTAAAAAGAGTCTTTGAGGGGCATCTGGATGGCTCAGATGGTTGAGTGTCCTACTTCTCTTCAGGTCACTATCTCACGGTTCCTGAGTTGGAGCCCCGCATGGGGCTCTGTGCTGACAGCTTGGAGCATGGAGCCTGGAGCCTGCTCCAGATTCTGTCTCCCTCTCTCTCTGGCCCTTCCGCTCTCGAGCTCCTCTCTCTCTCTCTCTCTCTCTCTCTCTCTCTCTCTCTCTCTCTCTCTCTCTCTCAAAAATAAATAAACATTAAAAAAAATTTTAAAGAGTCTTTGAGCACTAGAGTCTGTTTTACTGTGGCATTCAAAAGGAGCAACAGGGGCGCCTGGGTGGCTCAGTCAGTTAAGCATCTGACTTCAGCTCAGGTCATCATCTCACGGTCTGTGAGTTCAAGCCCCGCATCAGGCTCTGTGCTGACAGCTCGGAGCCTGGAGCCTGCTTCAAATTCTGTGTCTCCCTCTCTCTCTGGCCCTTCCCCTCTTGAGCTTCTCTCTCTCTCTCTGTCTCTCTCTGTCTCTCTGTCTCTCTCTCTCTCTCAAAAATAAATAAACATTAAAAAAAAGGAGCAAGAGACCAACTGTAATAATCTTTGCTTTCATAGCAAACATCCTGTCAATCTGCCTTACATAACAAAATCTTCTTCCTTACTGGTAACTCTTTTTCTTCTAGATCCACATTAACACTAGTGTTACATATGACAGAACAGTCACATTTTCAGTCGACATCATTTCACTATTCAAGCTTTGTGCAGAATTTTTTCCTGACGTGAGTTATCTTGAATGTTTACTTCCTGCCAAAGAAATACAATCTCATTGTCCGAGAATTTACTCAGTGGACAGACTATAGAGCAGAGGAAACCTCAGCCTTGCACAATGTTTTTCATGCATAAAATGTAGCACAGGAGTCTACAAATAAATAAAACAGCAGCTGTCCACTGACCCAGCAGAGTGCACCAGTCATAATATAGTCAACAATAGCTCAAAACCTTGAGAACATGGTTCATTTTAAATAGTTAACTCTCAGTTGTTCCTGGCAATAGGAGGCAAAGTGGAGCATGGCTCACAGTCGAGAATATAATTTTAAAAGATTCATGTTTGCCATTAGTTTGAAATGTGTTCCTACTCTGTTATTTTCCTAGATTTATTTTCAAATCGAAAAACTAATATTTTATTTTTTTGTTTCTTTTCACTGCTAAAGACTTTAAATCTAAGGCTTACAAGTAATAATTATGGAAATGATCAGAGTGGTAACAACAGGGAAAAGAAATGGCAACTGGTAGTTAAGATGAGCATCATGTTAGGTTTTCAAGCCAATTTCCAATTTAAATAATGGTATTAGTTTCTAATTGCTGCTATAACAAACTCCCCTAAAATTAGTGGCTTAAACAATAAAGAAATTATTATCTTATAGTTCTACAGGTCAGAAGTCTTACATGAGTCTTATTGGGATAAAATCAAAGTGTTGACATGCTACATTACTTGTTGGAGGCTCTAAGAGAGTTTCTTTGCCTTTCTTAGTCTCTAGAAGTGGATCATGTTCCTGGGCTCAAGGCCCTTTCCTTCATCCTTAAAGCCAGCAACAATGCGTTGAGTCTTTTTCACATAGCATCACTGTGACCTCCTCTTCTGCCCATCTTTCCAATTCTAAGAACTCTTCTTACATCGGGACAACCCAGGTTATCCAGGATAGTCTATTTTAAGGTCATCTGATTAGCAACCTTAATCCCATCTGCACCCTTGATTCCCCTCTGTCATGCAGCCTGATTCACCTGTGCCATTTTCACAGGTTCTAGGGATTAACACATGGTCTTAGAGTACATTATTTTGCCTACCATAATGATAAAGATCACATTTCAAACCATAAATGTGCTTTTTGCTTTTATCTTTTCTAATATATTTTTACTAGCTGAACCTTAGCTTTCATCTAGCTATAGAGGAAATCAGAAATTTTAAAGCATGTTAAATGAAGGCCTTTTAAAAATCCAGTTCTGACATGCAAAAATGAAACTATTAAAGATAATTTATAGAAAAAAAATTTTGGCTCTGCCTTTAGTATATCAAAGTCTGAGTCTAGAAGAATTACCGCAGAGTTCTCTCATATTACAGAGAAAATATTCCTTCTCTTATAGCAGAAAAGCCATTGGTTTATTGTTATAGAGTAGAAGTGTATAAAATATAAGTTAAAGAAAAGTTGGCCATTCCTCAGACCCCAGTGAGGATGGAAAGAAGAAAATTTGGAATGCAAAAATGTGGCATGAAAGTCACAGAGGGAAGTATAAGGAGACAAACTCAACTGTCATTGGCTACAAGCACCACTGAGCTCTTGAGAAGGACATGAATTTGTATTACACCAACCCCCGGTGGTCAGGGGAACTGACCCAGTGACCAGTAGCCAAGGCATAACTGTGCCTAAGGATTTTGCTCTGACAGGAGATTTTGTAAGACACATCCTTTTCTATACACTTAATACCATCAAAGTGAAAGAGAGAAGAGGAAGCTAATGAAACTGATAATTTATCCAGAAGAGATTGAGCCTTACATAAAAGGATTCATTGGATTATCATAACAATCTGTATTTCAAAGTAAACAATGCTAAAGATCACGAAGAGCTTATCATAAGCCAGCAAATTAGGGACAGAACAACAACAATTAGATTTCTGGTCACTTTACATTCAGATATACAGAGAAAAATGTATCTTCTTTAAATCTCTATAACTGATGTAGTCTTTATCCCAAATCCCTATCTACTGGTTATTGGGAAGGGAAGTAGACTAAAGGTGAGAGAACTTAATTTTAGACCTGTTTGTTAAAACATATCCTGCTCTGGGCGCCTGGGTGGCTCAGTCAGTCGGGCGTCCGACTTCAGCTCAGGTCATGATCTCGCAGTCCGTGAGTTTGAGCCCCGCGTCGGGCTCTGTGCTGACAGCTCAGAGCCTGGAACCTGTTTCAGATTCTGTGTCTCCCTCTCTCTCTGACCCTCCCCCATTCATGCTGTCTCTCCCTGTCTCAAAAATAAATAAACATTAAAAAAAAATTAAAAAAAAACACATATCCTGCTCTGATAATGTAAGAATTCGTACTCTGTCCTCTCATTTTTTAATCCTCCAGTTCCCTTCTCAACTTCTTTTCAAGACTGTGTCTGCTCTAGAGGGAGCAGAGAAATTTATCATGCTTGCTTCTCTGTTCTCCAGGAAAATAGTCCAATTTTCCCTGATTGCAGGTGGCCTACTGGCCTCTGATGCCATATACTATGCTTGATCACTTTGCACTTCATACTTTTGGCTGAAATAATGCTCAAGGGAAGCAGTAGCCATATCTCTTTTCTTGAGCCCACTTTCTCCCTCAGATTGTGTTGATCACAGATACCTGAGTCTCTTTCATCCAGGCTCTAGGGCCAGAACTCCACTATCTGTGAAAGGGTGATGTTTTTCTCATTACAGTAGCCACATGGTAATTCCGTTGGCTTTTGACTAAGTATTTATATCCCATTGGAACTAAGGGAAGTTCAGGAGTGCTAGCCAAAGCCTTCTGTCCATGACCATATGTTCTACTCCTTATCTTGTTTGATGTGCATCAAGTTGGTACACAGTACCCAAAAGTATTCTCTGAAATCTTTAAATATGGATCAAGAATGAGCCTTCTGCTGTTGGGTTTTCCCTCACCCATCTTACACTCACCCATAGGCTTTATCATAGGTAGAGGAAAGAGGAATAGATATCTACTACTCCATTTACCTGTTACCTTTATTCTTCTCACTGTCTGTAAGAGCTTTAACTTCAATGGCTGTCTGTTTTCAAGTAGCATCCTCTTGACTTAAGCTTAATAGCAAGAAGAGACTCTCAAATTAAATTGCAAGTAATAACTAATTCAAAAAAAAAAACTAAGCAAATTGGTACACAGCGAAAAGTTAAACCATCAGCTAATAGGATGGCAAGGTATTCAGTTGAACACCATGAACTACTCTAAATAGAACACTGAACTCTGCTAGGACCCTTTCTCTCTCATTTTCGCTCCTTTTCTACCCATATATTTTTCCTTCCCAGTAATATTAGTTCAATTCTGTATCAGTGTGAACCATCTTCCACCACATGCTGGTGAATATGACATCTATCCCATTCATCATGATCATGCTGGGAAACACAACCTCCTTCGCTCAGCAGCTGAGTTTTACATTTTATATCTCCCACCAAGAAATACTGATTCATAATTTCCCTTAAAAATCTAGAAAATGTCTTCTGGTCTGACTTTGATTAAATGTCTACTGTAGGACTAATCTAATGTGGCTAGGAGGAAAGTCAAATAAGAGCATGGCTATCAGGAATCCATTCCCCTAATGTGGAGCCTGTCCCAGAGAAGGGAAAATCACTGTGAGAGAAGTTAATCCAAGACCACTGCTGTCATTTAAAAACTTGGATGCCCTTGGTCCCAATTCCCTCATGGAATTAAAATGGCCTTTTGAAAACTTATTTCCCCAAAGGGTTTAACTCATACATCCTATTTACACAAGAAATAGAAACAACTGGTGGAATAGAATGGTAGTGAACATTCCTCACCTCTCATCTTCTAGCCAAAAATGGTTACAGTCAGTAGAGCTATTCATGAAGGAGAATAGTAGAGCTATTCTGGATGATCAGCATGAAGCAAATGTCCATGAAGGACTCACCCTTGGACTATTTTATTATCTTACCACAAGTTCCTTAGAATTATGGAATTAGAATAATGGAAGTTCCTTAGAATTTCCAGTATTCAGTGTAACAGACAGTGGAGAAAGTGTCTCCAGTTCTCAAATACTAGAGATCACCATAAGGCCTTTGTAAATTCTCTGCACCAGTGATTCTTAAAGAGAACCAGTGTCAGAATCAAATGTGAACTTATTAGAAATACAAAGTTGGGGGGATCCTGTGCAAGACTTACTAAATCAGGAACTCTGGGGAGGGATAAGCAAACTGTTTTAACAAACCCTCCAGGTCATTCTGATGTGTGCTAACAGTTGAGAACCACGGCTCTGTAAGTCTATAATTAGACTAAATAATACATATTTTCTACTAGAATATATCTTCTTGAGAAGTAAGAGCTATGGTTCTTACTAATATAGCATTTGAGAGATCCTTGCCTGTTTATTTGCTGTCTTCAAACATCCAGTTACATTGATAAGAATTCTGACATGCAAAGATTATCTCAGAAATCTAAATTTGACTTTCTAAGGTACCTTTGAAAAACTAGTCAAAAACTTCAATTAGCCCGTATTTGCTTCTCTTTTTAGATCGACAGCTGCCCATTATTAAAGATTGTGGGATTATTGGAGTATTAATGTGATTGAGTCTTTATATTGTTTTATTATAGTGTCATTAACTTATGGTGATTATTGTTGAAATACTATTGAAGAATATTTCTGGCTACTTCTTTCTTGAAACCAGTGCTCTTGTGGGTGTTCTTCACTGTTTTATTCTACATTTGACAATTTTTAAACCAAAATTTATCATTACATATTTGTTATTTGATTTCTTGTGCTGTTCATACTGATTTCTAGAATGAAATGGTGTTTTAGACATATTTGAAGATGTATATCATTGTTTCTTTTCTTCTCACATTTGGTTTCTTCCTTCAGATGACTTCTTTAGTTACTTTAAATATTTGTATTCATTTTTTTCACATGAATAAATGATTCTCAGGGCTGGCATAGAAAATAATTTTAAATATACAGAAATATCTAGTCCTCACTCAAGATCAAACTTAATTATAATAATTAGTTGTTGGGATATGGAGAATTATTGCAATTTAACAATGCCCAAGTGATAACAATGTATAGCTAAGATTGAAAACCACTGACGTGTATTTTCCTTTAGATCCAAGTTCTTCATTCTTCAGAATATTGTTTCCAAGCTGTTATGCTAGAGCCTATTTTTGTGTGTGCTGCTAATGGATATTTTCCATATCTCGATGATGCATCTGCAATACGGGTAAGATCTAGATTATGTTTAATATTAGGTGACTCCATTTATTTGATGCATAATGGCACCAAATAGTTTCTCATAGGGCATATTTCCAAAGTATGGGCAATCTGACCACAACACAAAACACATCATTTACCACTAGTCTTGAATCTGGTGTTTGGCTAGATTCCCTTCCTCCTTCACACTTGTAATAAGTAACCCTCCTGAAAAAGGGTATTGATTACAAAAGAGCTTTTCTTTTTTATTGTCCTTGCTAATACTATATTTCTACTGAGAATGGAAGTCAACTGCAAATGTCCCGGTTTTCTACTTATAGCATATATTTCAGTTAGTTTGTGGAAGGTACATAATAGGTGTGCAATAAATTGTTGAAGGAGTGATTTAATTATTGATATATGCCAATATTGAAATAATTTTGAGATGAAGATACCTGATTGCATGAAGGTAACCTTGTGTGTGTTGTTGTTTGGATAATTTTTTTTATTTAGAAACATGGAAAATAGTATATACATACACTTTTTTGACTAATATTAATATAACTTCCTGATGATGTTAGTAATTCATTTTAACTTCCAAATGTTAGTGTCCATATCTCTAAAGTGATGATCCCCCTAACGTCGCTGTAGAAACTCTTCTGCTTTTCTTAAACTACTACTGTTCTCCTTTCTTCCACTCCAGACATTATAAACAAAGTTGTATTATCTCAGAACCTTACTGTTCAAAAAGAGACAAGTCAGAATGAGTTGTGGATATTAGTAAATCTTTTAAGGGCAGAATACTGGGTTACTTTGTACTGGTTACCTATATTCTAAGACTTCAATTTTAGGGGGTTTTAAGTAGAAAGAATGGACAAAATGATTGCTAATCCCAGAAGCCAGAACGGATTTAAGTAGTAGGGCACAGTGCAGATCAAAATATGATGCAATGCTTCTTTGCCAGGGAGGGAAAGGCAAGTCATAATACCATGTCATAAATTCAGTGAGTTTATGGTCTGGCTTTGCTTAAATGTTCACTAGCTAAAAGTTTAGAAACAGTAGAATGATGAAAAAAAAGTTTTTGAACAAAGAAATAGGACTAGTTCAGGTCAAATAAGTTTAGATACTAATATGAAGACTAAGTAAAGGTCCTGGTACTTGTAATTGTAATGCAGTGAGATTTGGAGACAGACATGAATGCACAAGGTTTTACCATTGGTGTGTGTGTTTATCTTTATGTGGTTAATCTGTGTACAGTAAAGTATACACATTTCAGGTATACATCTTGGTTGATTTTTGCATGCGTATGTTTCCATTCACCCATTTAAGCATCTCTCAGACCAAGATTTCACCTCAAGAGCTTCCCTCATGTTCCTTAGCAGTTCAGAACACCCTCCCCAGAGTTAATGATTTTTCTGATTTCTATCTAAATATATTCGATTTCCATGTTCTTAAACTTTATATAAATGGAATTATACAGTATATATTCTTTTGTGTCTGCTTTTTTCCCTCTACAAAATTTTCCAAGCTTTGTCCATGCTGCTGCATATAGTAATAGTTTGTATGTTTTTATGGCTGAGTTGTATTCTGTTGTATAAGTATTGTGCGATTTGTTTGTGCATTCTCCTGTTGGTATACATTTGAGTTGTTTTCACTTTTTGACTAAGTTTTTTATTAAAACTGCTATGAATGTTTTTACACATGATTTTTGGTAGATATATGCATTATTTCTCTTGGATAGGAATGGAAATGCTGGCACAATTGCTGGCTTATATTTATCTTTAGTAGATTTAGCCAAATAGTTCTCCAAAGTGATTGAACTAATTTATATTTACACTATCAATATATGAGAGCTTTAGTTATTCAGTATTCTTGCCATTATTTATGTCTGTCAGTTTTATTAATGTTAATCATTCTGGTAGATGTATAGTCCTCTAATTGTGGTTTTATTTGCAGTTCCCTGGTGACTGCAATGATGTTGAGCAACTTGTCAATGTTTATTTGCCATATGGATATCTTATTTTATATGCTTTGTATACTTTGTTGGCTTAGGTCTTCCTCCTATCATTTTAAATTGGTTACTTCTTTTGTATTTTTCTTGCTATGTAGGATTTTTTTCATGTATGCTAGACAAGCCATTTGTCAGATTACCATCTTTCTGTTTGTTCTTTGCATGTTTGAATTCTTGTGTCTTTTGCTCACCAAAAGTACTTTATTTTAGTGAAGTTTCATCTATAAATGCTTAATTTATTCTGTTTCTGAAATATTTGACTACTGTTACGATGATATTCCTATATTTTCTTCTAGAAGCTTCATTATTTTCACTTTTGCATCCATGGTTCAATTTGAATTATTTTTTTAAATATGGTATGAGGTAGACATCAAGACTTCTTTTCCCCATGGATATCTGTTTGCTGCAGCATCATGAGTTGAAAGGGCCATTTCTGACCCTAACACACACTGAAGTATCATAGTACAAAGTTACCCTCTATATGTGTATCTATTTTTTGACTCACTTTTCCATTCCTTTTGTCTATTTGTTTCTCCATACACCAATATCACACTATCTTCATTATTGTAATTTATAATAAATAGAGAACCTGGTAAGCTTACTCAACTTAGTTCATCATCTTCAAAATTGTCTTGGCTATACTAATATTTTTTGTGTGTTTATTTAAGTTTATAGTATCATTTTGTTAGCATATACACACATACACCTCTTCTGGGATTTTAAATAATATACATTAAAACTATATACCAATTTAGGGAGAACTGGTACTTAAAATATTGAAATTTTCAATTGTTTAATATAAAACATCTCTAGTTATTTACTTCTTATTTTTAATTTTATTTTTAAATCTTAATTCCTTAATTCCAGTATAATTAATGTACAGTGTTATATTAGTTTCAGGTATACAATATAGTGATTCATCAGTTTTATACATTACTCATTGCTTGTCACAGTAAGTGTACTCTTAATCCTTTTCATCTATTTAACACATTCCCCATTCCCCTTCTTGTCTTGGTAACCATCAGTTTGTTCTCTATGATAAGAGTCTGTTTTTCGGTTTGTCTCTTTTTTTCTTTGTTTCATTTCTTAAATTCCACATGAGTGAAATCACATAATATTTGTCTTTCTCTGACTTATTTCACTTAGCATAATGTCCTCTAGATTCATTCATGCTGTTGTAAATGGCAAGATGTCATTCTGCTTTAATGGCTGAGTAATACCCCATCTTGTATGTGGGTATATATACACATTCCCTTTCCCACTCATCTGTTGACAGACACTTGGATAGCTTCAATAACTAGGCTATTGTAAATAATACTGCACTAAGTGTAGGGGTACATATATATTTTTAAATCTGTGGTTTTTTTCTATGGCTAAATACTTAGTAATGGAATTAGTGGATCATATGGTAATTGTTTTTCAGTTTCTTGAGGAAATTACATAATGTTTTCCACAGTGGCTGCATCAGTTTACATTCCTACCAATAGTGCCTAAGGGTTCCTTTTTCTCCATATCCTCACCAACACCAACAATATTCTTGTGTTTTTTTTTTATTTTAGCCATTGTGACAGGTGTGAGATGATATCTCATTGTTTCAATTTGCATTTCCGTGATGATTAGTGAGGTTGAGCATCTTTCCATGGATCTATTGGGCATCTGTATGTCTTCTCTAGAGAAATGTCTGTTCATATCTTAATGCAGGGCTCATAGAATGAATGTGGAAGCTTTCCTTCCTCTTCTATTTTATGGAATAGTTTGAGAAGAACTATTCTCTTCTCAATGTCTTCTTTAAATGTCTGGTAGGATTTACCTGTGAAGCCATCTGGTTTTGGTCTTTTTTTTTTGAGAGAGAGTTTTTCATTAACTGATTTGATTTTATTGCTGGTAATCAGTCTGTTCAAGTTTTCTATTTCTTCCTGCTTCACTTTTGGAAAATTAAATGTTTCTAGGAATTTATCCAATTCTTCTAGGTTGTCCAGTTGGTTGCTCTTACAATCTTTTGTATTTCTGTGGCGTCAGTTATCTCTCCACTTTCATTTCTGATTTTATTTATATCTTCTCTTTCTCTTTTTTATTTTCATAAGTCTAGCTAAAGGTTTATCAATTTTGTTGATCTTTTCAAAGAACCAGCTCCTAGTTTCATTGATCTATTCCATTTTTTGTTTGTCTCCAATTTTTTTTATCCTCTCATCTTTATTATTTCCTTCCTTCTACTGGTTTTGGGCTTTCACTGTTCTTTTTCTAGATCCTTTAAGTGTCGCCTAAATTGTTTATTTGAGATTTTTCTTGTTTCTTGAGGTATGTCTGTATTGCTATAAACTTCCCTCTTAGAACCACTTTTGCTGCATCCCAAGGATTTTAGATTGTTATCATTTCATTTTCATTTGTCTCCATGTAGTTTTTGATTTCTTTTTTGATTTCTTCGTTGATTCATTCATTGTTTGGTAGCATGTTATTTAACCTCCATGTATCTGTGGTATTTCCAGATATTTTCTTGTGATTGATATCTCTTTTTTTTTAATTTTTTTTAATGTTTATTTATTTTTGAGAGAGAGAGAGACAGATTACGAGTGGGGGAGGGGCAGAGAGAAAAGGCGACACAAAATCTGAAGTAGGCTCCAAGCGGTCAGCACAGAGCCTGACACAGGGCTCAAACCCATGAACCATGAGATCATGACCTCAGCCAAAGTTGGAGGCTTAATCAACTGAGCCACTCAGATGCCCCTGTTGTGGTTGATTTCTAATTTCATAGCATTTTGGTCAGAAATGATACATTGCATGACTGCAATATTTTTTAATTTGCTGAGACTTCTTTTGTGGCCTGACATGTGATTTATTCTGGAGAAGGATCTATGTGTACTTGAAAAGAATGTGTATTCCATTGTTTTAGAATGGAATGTTTTAAATATATCTATTAGATTCATCTGGTCCAATGTGTCATTCAAAGCCACTATTTCCTTGTTAATTTTCTGTTTGGATGATCTATTGACATAAATAGGGTGTTAAAATCCCCTACTATTATTGTATTACTATCTGGTTTTAGCTGTTTTATGTATTTATGTATTTGGGTGCTTTTATGTTGGGTGCATAAATGTTTACAATTATTATATCTTCTTGTTGGATTATTCCCTATATGATTATATAGTATTTTTCTTTGTCTCTTTTTACACACTATGTTTTAAAGTTTATTTTGTTCGATACAAGTATTGCTACCCCAGCTTTCTATTCACTTCCATTTTCATGATACATACTTTTCTATACCTTCCCTTTCAATCTGCATGTGACTTAGTCTGAAATGAGTCTCTAGTAGGCAGCATACATATGTGTCTTGCTTTTTATCCATTCTATCACACCATGTCTTTTGATTTCTTTCACACCATGTCTTTTGATTGGAGCATTTAGTCCATTTACATTCAAAGTAATTGTTGATAGATATGTACTTATTGCCATTTTGTTACTTGTTTTATGGTTGTTTCTGTAGTTCAACTCTATTGTTTCTTCTCTTGCTCTCCTCTCTCATTGCTGGCTTATCCAAGTAGTGATATACTTGGATTCCATTTCATTTATTTTTTTTTTGCATATATATTACTGTTTTCTTATTTGTGGTTACCATTAGGTTTGCACATAGCGTCTTATGCATATAGCAGTCTATGTTAAGCTAATGGTTTCTTAAGTATCAACCCATTCTAAAAGCACTAAAATTTTACTCTTCTCCCTCTGCCCCACTACGTTTTAAGTGTATGGTGTCATACTTTACATCCTTTTATGTTGTGAATCCCTTGAATGATTTTTATAAATATCTTAGTTTTACTACTTTTGTACTTCCTACTTTTCGTGCTCCTTATGGTCTTATCTTTCCACCCAAAGAGTCCCATTTAACGTCTCTTGTAAAGCTGGTGTATTGGTGATGAGTTCTTTTAACTTTTGTTTGGGTAACTCTTTATCTCTCCTATTCTGAATGATAGCCCTGTTGTACAGAATATTCTTGGTTGCATTTTTTTTTCTTCTTTCAGCACTTTTAATATATCATGCTAGTCCCTTCTGGCCTGCAATGTTTCTGCTGAAAAATCAGTCATTACCTTATGGGATTTCCTTCATATATAACTATTTTCTCTTGCTACTTTTATTTTTTCAATTTCTGTTTGTTTCTATTTTTTTCAAAATTTTATTTAAATTCTAGTTAGTTAAAATACAGTGCAAAATTAGTTTCAGGCATAGAATTCAGTGATTCATCACTTACATACAACACCCAGGGCTCACCATAACATTTGCCCTTCTTAATACCCATCACCCATCTAGGTCATCCCCCACATACTTTCTTCCATAAGCCCTCAGTTTGTTCTCTATCTTTAAGAGTTTCTCATGGTTTGTTTCCCTCTTTTTTTCCACTGTTCATTTGTTTCGTTTCTTAAAAAAAAAACTTTTTTTAATGTTCATTTATTTTTGAGAAAAAAAGACAGAGTGTGAGCATGGGAGGGGCAGAGAGAGAGAGAAAGACACAGAATCTGAAGAGGCTCCAGGCTCTGAGCTGTCAGCACAGAGCCCGACATGGGGCTCAAACTCACAAGCCGTGAGATCGTGACCCGAGCCGAAGTCAGACGCTTAACCAACTGAGCCACCCAGGCGCCCCTTTTTGTTTTGTTTCTTAAAATCCACATATGAGTGAAATTATATGGTATTTGTGTTTCTCTGACCATTTCACTTAGCAAAATACACTTTAGTTTGATCCACAATGTTGCAAATAGCCTAATTTAATTCTTTTTGATTGCTGAGTGATACACACACACACACACACACACACACACACACACACACACCACATATTCATTGTCCATTCATCAGTTGATGGACATTTGGGCTCTCTGAATAGTTTGGTTATTGTTGATAATGCAGCTATAAACATTGGGCTGCATGTACTCCCTTCGAATCTTTATTTCTGTATCCTTTGGGTAAATACCTATTATTGAAATTGCTGGATCATAGGGTAGTTCTATTTTTAACTTTTTGAGAAACCACCATATTATTCTCCAGAGTGGCTACACCAGTTTGCATTCTCACCAACAGTGGAAGAAGGTTTCCCTTTCTCCACATCCTCGCCAATATCTGTTGTTTCTTGTGTTGTTAATTTTAGCCATTTTGACAGGTGTGAGGTGGTATCTCACCATAGTTTTGATTTGTATTTTCCTGATAATGAGTGACGTTGAGCATCTTTTCATGTGTCTGTTAGCTATCTAGATGTCTTCTTTAGAAAAAAAATGTCTGTTCGTATCTTCTGCCATTTTTTAACTAGATTATTTGTGTTTTTTTGGGTGTTGAGTTTGATAAGGTCTTTATAGATTTTGGATACTAATCCTTTATCAGTTATGTCATTTGCAAATACCTTCTACCTTTCATAGGCTGCCTTTGAGTTTCATTGATTGTTTCTTTCACTGTCCAGAAGCTTTTTTATTTTTAAAGTCTGATAGTTCCTTTATCTTTTGTTTCCTTGCCTCCAGAGACATGTCTTAAGAAGTTACTCTGACTGATGTCAAAGAGGTTGTTGCCTGTTTTCTCCTCTAGGATTTTGATGGTTTCCTGTTTCACAGTTAGGTCATTCATCCATTTTGAATTGATTTTTGTATATGGTGTAAGAAAGTGATCCAGTTTCATTCTTCAGCCTGTTGCTATCCAGTATTCCCAATACCATTTGTTGAAGAGACTGTCTTTTTTTTTAATTTTAGAGAGAATATGTGAGTTGGAGAGAGGGACAGAGGCAGAGTGAGAGAGAATCCCAAGCAGGCTCCTTGCTCAGCATGGAGACCGATGCAGGGCTCAATCCCATGACCCTGGGATCACAACCTGAGCTGAAATCAGGAGTCAGACTCTCAACTTACTGAGCCACTCAGGCAATCCAAGACTGTCTTTTTTCCATTGGTTATTCTTTCCTGCTCTGTCAAAAATTAGTTGACCATGTAGTTGTGTGTCTATCTCTGGGTTTTCTATTCTGTTCCATTGATCTATGTGTCTGTTTTTCTGCAGTATCATACTGTCTTGATGACTACAGCTTTATAATATACCTTGAAATCTGTAATTGTGATCCTCTAGCTTTGTTTTTCTTTTTTAGGATTGCTTTGGCTCTTCAGGGTCTTTTGTGGTTCCATACAAATTTTAGGATTGTTTGTTCTAGCTCTGAGAAAAATGCTAATGGTATTTTAATGGGGATTGCATTAAATATGTAGATTGCTTTGGGTAATATAAACATTTCACAATGCGTGTTCTGTCAGTCCATGAGCATGGAATGCTTTTCCATCTCTTTGTGTCCCCTTCAATATCTTTCATAAATGTTCTGTAGTTTTCAGAGTAAAGATCTGTTACCTCTTTGGTTAGATTTATTCCTGGGATTCATTTGTTCTTATTTTCCTATTCTTTGAGGCATTACATTAGCTTGAGGACTATCTTGTTTCTTGAGTTAGGAATTGTTAACTATGAACTTTCTTCTTAGAATTGCTTTTACTGCATCCTGTAAATTTTGTTACATTACATTCCCATTTTAATTTGTCTCAAGGTATTTTTTATTTCTCTTTTAATTCTTGTACTCATTGGTTGTTTAGTAGCATATTGTTAAATCTCCACTTATTTGAGAATTTTCCAGTTTTCCTCATGTAATTAATTTCTAGCTTTGTACTATTGTGGTCATATCTGTAGTTAATATGATTTCATTTCTCTTAAATTTATTATGGCCTAACATATAATCTATCTCAGAATATATTCCATGTGCACTTGAGAAGAATGTGTATTTCTCTTGCTTTTGGATGGAATATTATATAAGTATATGCTAAGTTTATCTGGTCTGGTGTGTTATTTAAGGCTGATATTTCCTTATTGACTTTCTGTCTGAGCAATCTATCTAATGATGTAAGTGAAGTGTTAACAAATATCTAATTGGGGGCATCAGCAACTATTCTTTTCAGGAAATGAGTCTATGATGTTAGAAAATGGTGATTAAATAATATTATAAGAAGGAAATGCAGTATCAAAAAATCACATCTAAAATATATTTTAGCTAGGGGTGCCTGGGTGGCTCAGTTGGTTAAGCATCTGACTTAAGCTCAGGTCATGATCTCACGGTTTGTGAGTTTGAGCCTCGCGTCAGGCTCTGTGCTGACAGCTCAGAGCCTGGAGCCTGCTTCCAATTCTGTGTCTCCTCTCTCTGCCCCTCCCGTACTTGTGTTCTGTCTCTCTCTATCAAAAATAAATAAATGTAAAAAAAATTAAAATATATTTTAGCTATACAAAATTTATTAATAAGCCAATAGATAAATAGATAAATGACACAAGTACAGATTACTAGAAAGATAGATGGACCAGAAAGAATAGTATAAAATTGCTAACAATACTTCTGAGTCTTTATTATAATTTTTGAGATATTTTTATGTTATTGCTTATGCCTATGTTTTCAAAAATATTCTGCATGTATATCATATATCCCAATATAAAACTATCTGAAAAATAAATGATCAATAGAAAAATATTCTATGAAAGAGAAAATAATGAAAATACATTAGTGTAGGTTATTTCAGCTCAATTATGTATCTCTCTTTGAGCAGAGAATTTTGTCAAACATATTTAGCTTTTGATACCAATCTTTGCTAGAAGACCACTAATTACGTGGCACTAACCTTGCGATAAAGGTACAATAAAGGAACGGTAATACAATATGTTTCTCTTGTACTCTTTGTTCTCTCTGTGAATTTCCAACCTTTCAAATTCCTCCAAGTTAGTTCTGAAATTCTCCAGAAAAAAATTATATATATTCTCTTCTGTAGTCACTATCCGTGTAGTCACTATCCGTTACCTTCCTCAGCTTGCTGTTCCTTTGTCAGTAAATGAGCAACCAGTGCTACAAAATTGTTATAAGCACTCATGCCTTAGCAAAGCTTCTGAAGTTGCCAAAAAGCCCCATGGAGGTGGCAAAGCCAAATCCCTTTTCCTGTCATTTCATTCTACGTGAAACCATCATGCCCCAATTCAGACTTCAAAAACCTCTTGACCCTGTTGCATTTTGGAATTCTAGGACAAGCATAACTTCAAGGGTCATGCAAAGATCCCTGCAACAATAGAGCCTTCAATCTATATAGACCTTGAAGATATAAAGCATGCTTTCACAGATATTGTCTCACTTTATTTTTATGAAAATCTTCAGTAGGCATAAAAATGTGTTGCCTAATATTATTCTTTCCATCTTACATGTGAGCAAAATGAGGTCCTTTGCAATCGTAGTCAGTCCAGGGACATGCACCTAGTAAGTGGTAGAGCCAGAGCTCAAATAAGCTGCCAAGTCTAAGATTGTTCGTTATGATCTTTCCATAAAAATATTGTGCAATCCAGCCACGAGCATCAAATTCTATGTATTATTTAAAGACCATTGTGATTATGCATATTTCATAAACTGGGACTGACAAACAATTCCTAAGAGGAGGCCGGAAATGTTAGAATCATTACTTTCAAAATAAGCGTTTTCATTGAAAAGTTCTGCTTTTCACAATCTCTCATTAGAAAAGATGTATCGATGTCAGATGTTTTTTTAAATGGAAAATAGATGCCTTGAAGAGGGACTGTTTTGAATGTGAAGCCCTAGAATATCAACCAAATTGCTGACATAAGTATTAAAAACAATTAACAACATCAAAATAGTACCAATTCAATTGAAATTTTCAAATAGCATCTCTAGTGTTAGTAATGAAAACATCAAAATATATGTGAATCATTAGGAATAATCTCTAAGGAAAGATGAATTAACTTAAATCATGCTTGTATTAAATTGGAAATAGAAAAATTAAGTATTTTTAAGTGATGTTCTGTTGATTAATATTTTAATTAAATATTTTAAATATTTTAAATTAAATATTTTGATGAGAAATTTGTTTTCTTTGTTATTCAGAATGAAAACATTTTCAGAACTCACAGGAGAAAAAGTCACAAAAACATACCAAGTACAGATCTTTACCATAGGACTACTAATGTAATTCAGATATATTTGCATCATTTTCTCCTAATTTATTTTAAAAGGTAAAAGAAAGATAATTCAAATGATACATAATTTATTTTTAATTTTAAATATAGTAACTCAGTATATAAAATATTTAAAAGATCGAGCACTCAAAGGTGAAACACTTTTGGAGACTGTCATGAAATGGTTCTGCTCTCTTTACTCTGTCCTTGCTCTGATTAGATGATTCTTTTAGTCTCACTTTAAAGCCTACTTGGAAATATTACTGCCTTCATAGGATCAGGCAAAATATTGATTCTTTATAATAGTGGGCCTTTAGAGGTTGTCTTCATCATGTGACCATCTGTCCTTATATACACTTCTTATTGCAAACAACATCCTTCTATTTCAGTTCATGTTAAGGTGTGAGGAATACCACCCTACCTCTGGAGTGGGGCAGGTGACTCAATCTGGCCAAGAAAAAGTGTGATTGTCCTATGTCACAGTGACTGACTAGTGGAAGGCATATGACTGGCCCTCTCCAGGCCTATCAAAATGATGTATGTCCTATGTGGAAGCAATTCAAATTAGAATTTTTGAAAGTTTTTTGAGTCTCTCTTTTCACCCTTCTCCTGGTACTCCAAGAGATAAGCTGGGTCATTGCCATGATGTTTAGTCTGGGCTTGTCTCTCAAGGTTATTTCCTCTAGAGTACAGACTCCTGTTCCATATGGGGTCTGATTTCATGTCCAGTTCAAATATTTCCAGTGTAGAAATATTCCTGAACAGGAATCTTACACACTAAATGCCTTGATGCATATAATTGGGTAAAATGGCAAATAATGAACAGTGAAATATGGATAATGGCAGCCTTTTCTCTTTGACCCTCTGAATTTTTTTCCAACCAAAAAATGAATAATTGGTACAATTAAGGTTGGCATGAAACTTAAATGATTTTTTAAGCCACATTTTAATCCTTAAATTTTCTTTACTGGAATCTTCCAGTTTACTGATTTCAGTGTGCTTTTGTTTTCTCTCTCTGAGTTCCTATCAATGGGTACTATTCATGATTATATTATTTAAAGTATATGTATTTTTAAAAGCTGTCATTAGTCCATCCATATTTCCTTCAAAACATAAAGAACAATTGATTTTTATGTATTTGTTCAGATCTTCAAAGCAAATAGTTGTATCTCCTATTTATAAGTTACCTGGGAGAAGTCAATTTGAGGTGGCCATTTAGGAATTTTTAAAAAGAATACTTCATGTCTCAGCCAGTGATGAGAGCTGACAGCACCGTAGCCATTCTGAAATCTGGGAAAGTCATTATATTGCATTCCTTTTCATAAACAGATGGCTTTCAGGAGAGGTAGTGGGAGTTAATATCCATGTCATAGCAGAGGAGGGACCAAGAAGTGCCTTTAATAACCATGGCTATATCAATTGCAAGTTACAGGAGCCTAACTCAAACTAACTAAAGAAAAACAGTGTATTTGTTTATATAACCGGGATCAAGAATAGTATTAACACTAGATATGCTTTCTAAAGTAGGAGAAACAAAAGCAAAAATAAACTATTGGTACTACATCAGATAAAAAGCGTTTTGCACAGGAAAGGAAACCATCAATAAGACAAAGAGACCATCTGCTAAAATGGGACAATATTTTCAAATGATATATTCTATGAGGGGTTCGTATCCAATGTCAAAAACTTCTACAACTCAATATCAACAAAACATACAATATGATTGAAAAAATGGTCAGAGGACCTGAATAGACATTTTTCCAAAGAAGATCTACACATAGTCAACAGACACATTAAATGAGATGCTCGGCATCACTCATCATCAGGAAAATGCAAATCAAACCACAGTGAGATATCACCTTACACAAGTTAGAATGGCTAAAATCAAAATGATAAGAAATAAAAAGTGTTGGTGAGGATATGGAGAAAAAAGAACCTTCTCATACTATCGGTGAAAATGTAAATTGGCATGGCTACTATAGAAAATAGTATGGAGGTTCCTCAAAAATTTTTAAATAGAAATACCATATGATCCAATAATTTGACTACTGGGTATTCACCCAAAGAAAATGAAACACAAATTTGAAAAACTATATGCACTGCTATGTTTATTGCAGTATTATCTACAATAGCTAAGATATGGAAGCTACCTAACTGTCCATCAATAGAAGAATAAATAAGGAAGATGTGGCACATACACACACACACACACACACACACACACACACACACACACACACAAATATTATGCAGCCATTAAAAAGGTTGAGATCATGCCATTTGAGACAACACAGATAAACATAGAGGGTATTATGCAAAGTGAAATAAGTCAGGCTGAGAAAGACAAATATCATCTGAATCCACTCACAAGTGGAATCTAAAAAAAAAAAATGAATAATGAAAAATCCAGAAGCAGACCTGTAAATACAGAGAACAAAGATGGTTACCAGAAAGGAGGGGAATGGGGCTGGGGACCTGAGCAAAATGGGTGAAGAAGACAGTAAGATACAGGCTTCCAGTTAGGGAGTGAATAAGTCATGGGAATAAAAGGCACAATATAAACAATATAGTCAATGATACTGTAGTAGTGATGTAACCAGACAAGGTGGTAGCTACACTTGTGGTGAGTACAGCATAATGTATAAACTTACCAAATTACTATGTTGTACATCTGAAACTAATGAAACATTGTGTGTCAACTATACTAAAAAAATAAATAACACATTAACCCTTATTCACTATATGCCAAGCATATTTCTAAGCACTTTATATGTTTTAATTCATTTTATCTTCACAAAAATCCCTGTGACCTAGCTGTTGCTATTTTCATCATCATCATCCTCCTTTGAGCTTATAAGAAATCAAGCCATAGAGACATTAGTGAATGGGACCCAACAGCTAATAAGCAGCAGAACTGAGATTTGATCACATGCGTCTGGGCCACGGAGAACATACACTGAGTCATCAGACCAGAGTGACTCAAATGCAAATGCTGCTGGTTCCTGAGATAGCTCCCTGGAAATGTTGTGGGAGCTGCCCCCAAAGTCTTGATAGCAGGTCTCCCGTGGTTCATCCAGTCAACTCTGCCTGTCTCTGCTTCTGTCATTATGTTCATCATATCCCCTCTTACTCATACTGGCCTTTCAGTCTAACAAAGGCCCTGACCTCCAGCAGGCTCAAGTTATTTTCCCCAGGAGGTAAAAGAGTGTTTGGACCTGGGTCATCCACTCCCTTCCATAACTTGGAGTAAAGCAATTATCCAAGGCAGGAGAATCAGACAGGCTGCTGGACAGACAAAAGCAAACATTTCTGTATTCCCCCCTAGTTCCCATTTGCAAAAGGCAAGTGGTTTTGCTCTGTTTTTATTCCGTGAATGTTGTTGTTTCTAAGAAAGCATAAAGATAGGACTCTGTCTTACATGGATTTCAAAATCCATTAGAGGACATTTTAAGAATTAGTTATTCTATTTACATGGTTTAGGATCTAAGAGCTTTTTAAGGCCCATGAAAAGTTCTAAGAGATTGAAAAGAAAAATTGGCTGGGGAAAAAAATCTAAAAAAGCCAAAACATGTAAATACCTAATTAAATGTTTATACAAGTGACATATTGGAGACATAACTGTAACCCAACTCAACTTATATACAAGTGGATTTTAGTAGGTTTGGTATAAAGAGAACTAAGTTCTCCAAAAGCCTCTTTAGGACTCCACTAATGTAACTCTTAGAGGACCAAAGTACCCAAAGGAATCAGAAAAAAAGTGTATGTTGCCACCACCCAGTGGATTTCACTTGCTGCCTTAGTCCACAATACTTTAAAACAAATGGAGCTGTTTAAACTTTGGTTCGATGTCCCTGGTAGGCTAGTGATTAGGATTCATCATTCTCACTGCTGTGGCCATGTTCAATTCCTACTCAGGGAAGCCTTTCTTCTGGAGCACCTGGGTGGGTCAGTCAGACAAGCATTGGACTCTTGATTTCAGCTCAGGTCATGGGTTCAAGCCCCAAGTCATGCTCTGCCCCACAGAACCTACTTAGAATTCTCTGTCTCCTTCTCTCTGCCCCTTCCCTGTTCTCTCTCACACATACACTCTTTCTGTCTCAAAAATAAACAAACGAACTAAAAACAAAGAAACAAACAAATTATGGTTATCTAAGATTTCTGTCAAATCTCCCACAAATGAGAAACTCTTCATTCTGTGCTCACAGGGTATAAAAATGGTGATTATGATTTCTAGAACTATTAAATATATTTGTGGGGCTTTTAAATGAAAAATTTTGAACTAAGAACAAAGTTTCTTGATCATTGTGGTTAAACTTAGAATGGTCTGTACTGTTTAAGTAAAACCTTAAATTGAAAATGTGGACTGGGGCGCCTGGGTGGCTCAGTTGGTTAAGTATCCAACTTCGGCTCAGGTCATGTGGGTTTGAGCCCCACATTGGGCTCTGTGCTGACAGAGCCTGGAGCCTGGTTCGGAATCTATGTCTCCCTCTCTGTCTGTCCCTCCCCCGTTCTCTCTCTCTCTCTCTCTCTCTCTCTCTCTCTACCTCTCTCAAAAATAAATGCACATTAAAACATTTAAAAAAAAAAAAGAAAATGAGGACTTGTCCTTAGTTTTTGAATGTAACTTCTGAGAGCACTTCGTCCTTAGGCCACTAACCAAACAAATCATCCATTTTGTTCATCCTTGTCCGTAGTTCACTTAGACAAGGAGAATCTCCTTTTCCTTACACTGTGATGCTTTATTACCCTGATTATAGCAGATGTTTTATGTGTAGCCTGAATGGCTCCTATTTTAACTTAGGCTTCTACATCTCTGTGGAGTTATGAATAAAACCAGGTAGACAGGAGTGATATGTGGAGTGATATGAAGTGATATGTGGCCCATCTTCATAGAAGATCGCTTTGGCCAATGATTTGGGAAGATTTTATCAATATACAAACTCATAAATATTGAGATAGATTGATAGGGGATGATTTTCCAGAAAGGGTAAAAATCATGATTTTCATTTAAATATAAAAGGAATATGTGCCAAAGATTTTATTTAACTCATTAATTAAAGAGGGAAATCAATAAAGTGTTAAAACCAGTGCAAAGAAGAATTCAAAGAACAACATATTAATAGATAAAAAGTGCTTACATTAATTTACAAATACATGCAAAATTACAAAATTGGTCAATATTCAGAGAACAATTTCCAGATTCCACTGAACACAATTTAGATAGATCTCTGTGGGAAAATTTAATTTTCAATGCTGTCACTTACCTAAAACATAAAGTTGTAAAGTAGCCCCAAAAGAAATGAAAGCACAGTATCCCCATGGAATCTGGTAGCATGGACGGGTATGCTAATGCCTGTTTCCCTTGGTCTGTTTCAAATATTTTACAGTTTTTTATTAAAAAAAGAATCTATCACCAAGTAGGTATAGATGAGGAATGGATATATTTCAAAGCAAAATGTCAAATGCTTGTATCACATTAATTTTAATTATAAAGTAGGTGACATCTAAAGCATTCCTGACTTTTGGCAATGATGATCACCTCATTTTTCATAGTTCCTTTATAACAGAGGTTCTTAACCTGGGATTTATGGGCAGCATTTATAAATTTTCCAAAGGAAAAAATTACGCTTTCATCAAGGTCTAAAACAGGTTTCGAACATCACAGTTTAAAAGCAATCCTTTGGAAGACAATTTTGGAATATGAACTCATTTATTCAGGTACTTCTTCAAATGTAAACTACAGAGCATTTCTGCTTTGATATCCAATATCTTCAGATACTTGAAAACAAAATCTTATCTTCAAAAAGAAAGAGAAAAAATATTTTAATTTTTATCATATTATTTAATTTTGACACTTATGTTCATTTTGGTTACTTTCCTGTTATTTTTAGCCTTTTCAGATCTTTTCCAAATCCACCCCTCCCCCGCCCCCTGCAACAAATGCTTATTTAAATGCTGTTTAAAAGACTATTGTGTAGTGGCAAAACACTGTAATGTTCTACTGACTATCTCAGCTTTAAAAAGTGAGAGTTAAGAATTTTAGAGAGGATGAGCCAGGCTCAGTTTTGTTACCTCAGGAGTGTTATTCTTTATAATCCTTTCAATAATTCTTATGTGCTAAGAATTATTATCCTCATTTCATAGATAATGATACTGACGCCCAGAGAGGTTACATGTTTGCCTTATCAGTACTTGTTCTGAGGTTTTTCTAATTCTGATATCTGTACACTCTTACTACTACACCATGATGCCTCTTTATTTCAAACTTTCCATACTCTATCTAACCTGCCAAGAGAAAGTTGGGGGAAAAAATTAAAAAAGAAAAATGGATAGTGATCACATGTCAAAGATTCATCTAATTAATTAATTAGGAAACCAACAAAAAGACAAGAGAACTGGTTCCAAGAGTATTTGAAAAGCAGTTTTATTTAGCCACTAAGGAAAGAAATACCAAGGTAAGATTGTTAAATACAAAACTGGTTTTCCTGCTACGGAATAAAAGTAAAACTTTTGGAGTTATCTTTTCTATCAGTCCTTCGCCTCTAAAATCATACCTATCAGTTTGTTTTTTGTTTGTTTTCTTTGCAGATTAACCTCTGACTGTACAGGCATGTAAAACACCTGGGCCTTTGTTAGGCCCAGAATTACATCCTCCAAGAGAGTTAGATGAGAGTTAAGCAGGTTTTTAGCATCTGTCCTAGCATGATATTAACAAATCAAAGACTTATTAGTTTGCTTTATTTCCAATTTTGAAATGCATTATTATTTTACAGAATATAGTGATTTGAGATTACAGCCTTTGGATCAAACTGCTTTGGTTCAAAATCTATCTTCCTCCCACTACCTCTGTGTACTTAAGCAACTTACTTAAATTCCCTGTGCCTTTGTTTCCTAATCCTTAAAATGAGGAAAGTAATCATGAAATTTACCTTACAGTGTTATAGGAATTCAAGGAACCTTGCATGTGGCAAATAACCCATCAAGGTTGACATTTCAAGGTTGGCTTCATTTTGGTCTTTTTCATCTCAGTTACAAGGTGGGCTTCAGCAATTACAACTTCGGGGAGTTTTTCTTTTTTTCTTTTTTTTTCTCTCACTTTTTTCTAGACATTCTATCATTACCTTGGTTTCATTTCTCTGTGTAAGTACCACGTTGCACTTAATGCTCTTAAATTTTATGAATCATGATTCCAATTGGTTAAATTTATTTGTAGTTGTGTTCATGTTAGTCTGTCAGCAAGGATGATTAACATTGCTACAAGTAGGATAAGTATATCCATGATTCTAGGACCAAGTCATCAATCAAAGGATTATGGAAGATTGGTTCCAGAACCAATGGGCTAACATATGTAAAGTTCATTGAATTTCATATAAATATACGTCATGCATTGTGTTTGTAACAATATTTCTATAGTTTCTTCATTGACCTTAAAACTTAATATTACTTCATTTAACATTTATACTTTAAAAATCTGGATGTCTCAGTCTCAAATTTATGTTTTTTTTTTCTTTTTCACTTTACTCATCTTTTCCAACTTAATGTCTTTTAAGCAGTAGAAACTGAACATCAGACTTCATATTTGGATATAAGGATATGTCATCAGCACAAATGATAGTTAATTAAATACAAATAGTTTACAAACGTGATGGCTAGCAGTCCCTTAAAATTTCCAGGTATTACTCCACATTGAATAATTTAAATTACAAATGCAAGCCAAATGCTAAAGGTAGCATTTGGCAATGTTCTTGATTAGAATATCTGCATGTAGTATTTGTTTATTCAGAAACTGAAGTGCCCTCCCTGGTTGTTTTGCTATTTGAAGAATCTTCATAGAATCTCAAGTACTTGTTGTCACTGAGGCAAAAACTAATTTGTTTCCCATTATAATATCTGCCTTCCCATTTGTGTATTTAATTGTGGTGAGGTCTTGGGAGTCATTTCTGACTTTTACACAAGGAAAAATGAGAGTACAGTTGTTACTTTTGACAGCTCACAGATAAAAAATGATGGAAAATAGGTTGAAGGCTGAATTAAACCCAAACTATAAAAGCCTTAATTAGTGAAAGCATAATTACAGGGAGCTATTGTAGAATAAAATCTAAATTGTATTAAAATATTTTTTCAACTGATTTGAAGATAGAAAAAGCATGCTTTACACTACAAGCAATTTCTCTAAATTACTGCCCATCATTGAATTTCATAAATTAAAACTGAGTGCTGAAATAAAAGCTTGTTGCCACCATTCTTTTTGTTTAGTTCAGTTTGGAATGATTTCCTAAGGCGTTTTAGAGCCGTAATGTTGTATCTTCTTGTTGTATATGGAGGAAGCTGTTCAATCATTTTCAAGACCAGGGGTATCAATAATTATCAAAATGTATAGATAATACAAAGCTCCCTCCTTAAAAAGTCACTTGAATAATAAATGAGCAATTAATTGTATACACTCAGCAGCACTCTTGGAATAACCAGGGATGCTAGGAAGAGCTAAAAATGATACTTAGGGTTTTTTTGGCTCTCTTTTCTTTGGTCCCAAACACTCTCCAAAAAGGCCTGAATAAACAGGGATATAAGGAAAAGAAAAGAGTAGAGAATGGAAAAATTGTGAGTTACTATTACTACACAAACCATTTTAAGCACAAATATCTACATATTTAAGCATTCATAATGTCCTAATTAATTAAGCTTGATTCTTTAAAAAAATTATGTTACCATCCAGAGTTCCCTGTCTGTAGTGGTGGCTTCTAGATTTTTACATTTCATTAACAACTACAACTCTGTTTTCTCCATTATTTTACAAAATAAAGTGTATGTTTTTAATTAGGAAGAACATTATTACGAATGAAGAGAAAGTTCCTCTAAGGGGTTAAAATGAACATGTCATATATGATTATATTATGCTTTTTGACTTTTTTGTCATTTGTCATGGATTGGGCAAATATTATCACTGACTAAGGTTTAGGAATCATTGGACCAGAGGTGAAAGTAGGATGAATGGACCTTTCACAACAGAGTTCCAACCTACTTTTCTACTCTCATCTGCGAATTTTACTTACGAATTCTAAGCTTCAGCTACACTGAACTGCTTGTCACACCCCAGAAGCCCACATTCTTTGGCATTCATAGACTTGACATCTGATCCCACAGTGAGCTACTTCATTTTCCTGAGCCTCACTTTTCTCACAGAGGCAGGACATGATCATAAGATCATGCTTTGGACTCTGGCCCCACCACTTAGGCAGTGTGACATTAGGAAAGTCATTTCATCTTTGTGCTCTTCAGTTTCCTCATCCATAGCATGAAGACAGTAACATTGCCTGTTCCATTAACTTGTGTGGGTTCAATGAATTAATACAGGAACCTTCAAATGTGTAAGCACATTTATCAGTTTTCCATTGCTGCGTAACAAAACTACCCCAAAATTTAATGGCATAAAATGATTTAGCATTTTTTTATGGTCCTAAGGTTAGATGGGCAGTTCTTATACTCTACATACATCGTCTGGGATCACTCATGCAGCTGCATTCAAGCTGGTGATGAGCTGTGCTGGAAGGTCCCAGAAGTCCTCTCTCACACGTCTGTGGTATTGGTACTGACGATCACATGGCTTGTCCGACTCTTCATATTCCTTCCCTCATGTGATATCTTACCCTTCTTTTCCACATGACGTCTTTCTTGCAAGATACCCTGGACTTCCCAACAACAGGACAACTGGGTTCCATGAGAGTAAAAGCAGAAGGCCTAAGCCTGAACTGGCCTAGCTTCACTTCTGCTTGCATCCAATTGGTAAATACAAGTCACTGAGGGAAAGCAAAATAGACTTGGCCTCTTGATGAGAGGAATGTCATACTTATGTAAGAATGGGAGAAATTGTGGGCATCCATATATGCAGATAAAATAGCACAGCACATAATAGAGTTTAGCTATTATTATTTATAAAATGGAGTGAGTGCTTTCTACCCTCACAGACTGTTGTAAGGATTGAGTGAAGAAATAAAGAGATGGAAGGCACTGCCTTTGTTGTCATTGAGGTCATTACTAAGGATTGTTGCTTGTAAAAAGATTCTCACCCCGACTGTATTTTTGGAAGCCAGGACAGTGAATATTCTGCTGTAGCTGAATCATCCCAGCATGTGCTTCCCAGTCCTTGGGCACTGCAGCAATTAGAGACCACATCTATCCCTTTCCTACCTCTGACCTCAGACTGTGCCAAGCCTCAGGTTGTCCCTTAGTCTTTCTCCTTCTTCATAAAGAGAGAGGTGTAGGAGAGACACTGGTGTCTGAAAAAGTGCTTTTATGAAATGATGTCGCCTATAAAAACAGAAATGCTGATTATGTTCTCTAGAACTTGAACTGAAGCATGTTTTTGGTATCCATGGGCTGGTGTGAGAAGTTAAACTTCTCAGTTTGTTCATTTTTGCCCCTGACTTGGAAAAATGAAGTTTTGAACCTAAGCTGTTCTTAAAGTAGGACCTATATAGTATTGAGGATATGGGCTTCCAGACCTAATTTTATGGAGGCCTAATTTTCAAAAATACTTAAAGATTATTTGCAGTTTATAATTCATTGTTATACCAAAAGACTGAATCATTTACCAAGTTTCTATTTCCTGCCAATCCTTTATCTTTTTAAGCTCTTTCATACCAAACTTCTTTACACTGTTAATGTTGACTCTCTTTAAAATGAACAAAATTCACATGATAACACATTTTAATTTAGGTAATATCTGAACTGCTGAGGTTTTTATATGACAGTATTTAACTTCATAAAGTAATAGATTTAAGGAATACCCTGCGGAGACATAAGAAGATCCATTCCTCTGGGATTTTTGCAATTAGGGCAAACATGTCCAGAATTATACAAATTTCACACCTCTCCACATCTAGAGAGTAGCTTTTTATCACCATGAACACCAATTCTCTTTGGTGATTAATATTCATACTCCCACATGAATTCTTAAATAATAAATTATTAGTCTTCTAAAGGTTTAGTTTTTTGCTATAACAACTTGGATCAGTCCATCGTATTTTAAAATGTAAAAGAGAAATTTATATTCAACTTTGCCGTGTGTTTTTATTCAGACTGCCCATGAATTTGGGTCTAGAGTCTCATTTCAAATAAAACTTGAATTTTAGGCAATAGCAGTGTTTCAGTAACTGTTATAAAGGACTATAATTTTGTACTCTCAACTACCTTCACACTCAGTACAGATTGTAGTAATAAATGATCAAGAAAGTTTCTAATTTCATCATGGCTACCTCAGTTTTATTGTATATATGTGGGTAACATCATTAAGTTTTAAAATGGTTGAAGTGTTTTCACAAACATTATTATTATTGCAGATGTTGATAAAGATATGTCAAGAAACACATGCATGATGTTATAGGGACTAACTTTATTTTGTTTCTTAAAATATCCTACTGGGTCTGCCAGCAGCAAGGGCACCCTTAGCCCATATTATTGTAATGACATGCAGATATAAAATGTGTTGCATACTCTCAATGGCAAATGCACAGTGCACATCAGGTTGACACTTGCAGAGCCTAGGCTAATGCTATTGCCTCTTCAAGAGAAAATTCAGTACCATATCAGCAGGAATCTAGAAGATCCCTTGGAGATGTAGTTGACTGGGTACTCCTATAATGTTCTCAGGCATATAAACATGCCTGAATTTTTGGATTTGACCAAATTAAAGCAGCAATAACAGATTACAATCGTCACTTTCAGATTTTATTAGTCTGGCTTTGCCTTTGGAAAGTAAGTAGCTCTGAAACTAGTATAGGTTCTGAGGGTGAACCCTCAGAATTACTGCTTCTTGTGTGCTACCTCCTCACAAAACCTGTACTCAAGGTCCCCTGGGTGGCTCAGTCGGTAAGCATCCTACTCCTGATTTCAGTTCAGGTCACGAATCCAGGGTCATGGGATTGAGCCCTGTGTCAGGCTGTACACTGAGTGCAGAGGCTGCTTAAGATTCTCTCTCCCCCCCTTCCCACCTCTTAATGGCATTATTCATAAGAAGCAAAAATCGGAAACAAATAATGTCTGTCAGTGGTAAATTGAAAAACAAACATGGTACATACAGACAATGGAACATTATTTGGCAATAAAAAGCCAATGAATTACTGATACATGCTACAACATGGATAGCTCTAAACCACTATGCTAAATTAAAGAAGGCAAACATAAGATACCACACATTGTACAATTCCATTTACGTAAAATGTCCAGAAAAGGCAAATCCATGGATACAGAAAGATTAAAAACTTACCAAGAAGAGACTGAGTAGTGATTGCCTTCTTCATATCAATATAACTTATGATACATGATGATCCTCTTTTCTATGCTTTAGTAAATCGTCATCCTCATTTTTCTAAGTGGGAAATCTAAATCAGCTTCCAGGATCTTATCCACTGCACTTTCAATATTGTGAAATATTTCTGAACATTTAAATTATAATAACTAAAATATATAAATATCGAGACTGTGCAGAGCAAGGACTGTCTGCACAGATTGTGGAGTGTGTGTGTGTGTGTGTGTGTGTGTATTTGTAATCTTTGTTTCATAGAATTTATTGTGTAGTTGTAGATTTCATTCAGATCCAAGTAACAATTCCCAAGAAAGCCTGAGAAAGAGTGGTTTAAACATACTAGTTGTTTTCAGTTGTGTGTGTGTTTGTGTGTGTGTGTGTGTGTGTGTGTGTTTCCACACAAAAAAGAAGTCCAAGATAGATAGTTATGAGGTACCTAGCTTTACAGACAGCTATCCTTACCAGGTAGCTTTTTTTCTTATATGTTGTTTCATAGTTTCAAGATGGCTGCTCTATGTGTAGTATGATACTGTAGGAAGAAAAGGAAAGGCCAAGGGCAGAATGTATACAGACAGATTCCATCATGTTTTAAAAGAGCTTCTCTGGAATATCCTTCTATTGACTTCTGCTTTCATCACAATGACCAGAAATGTATCACATGACCAGCTCTGGTTGCATAGCAGACCAGCAAATATTTATTGATTTTGAATATAGTTATACTGTTTCTCTTTAGAAATTGGAGTTCTGTTAATTAAGAAAAAGAAGGTTAGAATAGAATTGAATAGGTAACTCATGGTCTTTGCACTTTAAGCATTTTGCAATTCACTTTATTACAAAGTTTTTATACAATGTTACCCAACTTTAAAAGCCTTGTGCTGGAATATTGTATAATATTTGATCAAAGATAGGTATCATTAATCACACATATTTTCATTTTGTTGAGTACCATATTTATTGTTGATTTTTCCCTTTATTTAGAGATTTCCCTTAATGGTGTTCAAAAGATATTAACATTTTATGTTCTTAATAAAATTGTCAATTTGGAAAAGTCATTCTTTATTAAAGTTGAACAAGGGAAAAAAATGTAGAAAAATGTTCCTCCCAAAATTTACATCTACCTTTTCTTGGTCCTTTGGTTAAAATAATTTTCTTCAAACATCAACATTCAAGATTAAAAATACCATTTTATTCCATTTTTATGTTATTTTATTTGCTAGAACGTGAAAAGTTTCATTTCATACTATTTCCCTAGGCAAATATGCATTAATTTACATTTGTGATTCAATAAGTGGACTAACCTAGGGCTTAACACTAACAATTATTTTTGTTTTTATGGACTTAGTAGATGCTGCATAAAGTGTATATTTTGTGCTTGCAAATTTATACACAGTTTACAAGGATGTGGGAGGTGGGTATGAATTTTTCTTTTCTTTTTTTTTCTTTTTTTGTTTTATATAATATGATTCCTAAATGTAAGTTAAGTGTTGAATCTTATGCTGAGCAGAAGAAACTGTAGTCTATTCCTGCATGGAGAAAACACTAAATATGTAGACCCTATCAAGAGATCCCTCTTTTAAACAAACCATACAGACAAGCCTATATGAGTTATTTGGTTCTCTTTTGGGATATTTTTTTATTAGCTGATTTTCACATTAATCCTTGACTTTATAACCTAAACTTCTATAAGATATGGGTACAATAAAAAAATTCTGCATTACCTACAGATCATTTCCTTTTGAAACTGTTAGGAACTTCCTCTGATATATCATTCTCTGGATGTGATTGCTAGCCACTTGCTGAGTGTTGATGATAGTTGAGTATAATTGCAAACTAATAAAGAGGGGAAAATCTTAAGAATTCAATATGATTGGCTATCTTGGAATCTAAGAGTTGTTTATATTTGCCCTTGAAATATAAGAGACTTTCCAAATTGTGTTATTCTGAGATTAAAATACTGATGAATTTCAATTGTCTGGGTGTTCCCAAGGAATGCATACACAGACAAGACCTGCTGATTATGGGTAAGGTGGCTAGATGCACACAGACGGTTGTGGGGGGTGGTCATTAAAAATGCTTGAAAAATTGTATCAATTAGATACATATATAGCAATAATTAAGCTGACTCAATGGCACAAGGAAAAGTCAGATTTAATAGAAAGAGAAACCTAGGACAGGTATCATTTTTCTTTGTGAATAGATTTTTAACTGTTTACGAAGAGCATTCAAGAGTTCTCCCCACATGAACAAAATCAGGCTGGTGATTTTTAAGCAAATATTCTCACTTATACATAGTAATTAACAGCTGAAGTCTAGAGCCATACTGCCTACATTCTAGTCCTGGCCCCAGCACTGCAGTGTGTTACCTTGGTGACTTACTAAATAATCTCATGCCTTAATTTCTCTCTGCTCAAAAAAAAGAAAAAAAAAGAAAAAAAATTAATAGTAGCTGCCTGCCTCAGAGTTGTGAAATTAAATGAGAATATATAGAAAATGCCCAGGATAGTTCCATGCAGTTGAAGTGCTCAATAAGTGTTAGAAATATCGTTACCCTTATTATTATTAATTTTTATTTCATTGGATCGAAGAGCGTCAAGAGTAAGCCATCCATCTTTCTATGGTGGAGTTGCTTCTTGTCATGTCTTTCTCTTTCAGTGTATATCTTCTTGTCCTGGTATCTTAAAAATTAAATTATCTTCACGCTAAATGTATTACCAGCCTTTCATTCACATCAAATGCTCATGGAATTTCAATGGCAAAAAGTATTTTAGAGGACATCTATTCCAATCAGCTCTTTGTCACAGAGGGTCAGGAAGACTCCAGCACAGGCCCCTCTGCCTTTTACAGTGACTGATCCACTTTCCGTAATGCTTTGGCAGGAACATCTCTGCTTCTTTCAACTTCTTAAAGTAGAAACATTCCCGAAAGAAAGCAGGGAGTCTCTGTGGTGATTGTCTTCACTCCGGAAGCTATTTTTTAATGTATTTTTGTGCTGGTTGAACCCCTGTTTCTTTTCTCACTGTCTTTAACATACATCAAACCACTTTAAAAGCAAGAAAGTGCAAATGTCCCTGTTGTAAGAAATAAATCTGAGCAATTTTCTCTGATCAAACCGTGAAAGTTGCCCCATGAGAGAGCCCAGTAGAACAAGGGCTATGGAGACCTTCCCCGGACTGGTGTAATAATTCATTTTTGTGCATTTGCAATGCTAGGCTTTACTATGCTGTTCTGCAGATACAAGCCAAGAGCAGTAGTGTGATTAGATTTTTAATCCCATTAACTCTAATTGCTTCTCAGAAGCTGTATACTTACAGTATGTGTCTGGTTTTGGAAACGCCAGGGAAACGGAAAGTGATGAAATATTTCCTTCAATCTGGACGGAAAATCGAAAAGCAAGGAAAACAGTGCACAGGCAACAAGTTATGGAGAGATGCTGGCAGTTTTTTAAACACTATTTACGATGATTAGGTATGCTTTGGGATGCAGAAATCTTCCTGACTGCCCTCGAGTTTCTATGTAGGAGGGCCCATTTCCCTGCTGTTCATTCCTTGGGGTTGGACTTTGACACCCTTATTGTGCTTTTGATAGTTTGCCCACAAATTATTGCACTGAAGAGAATGAGGCTCCGAGGTTAAACATCTTCTATTTCACAGGATGCAATTCCTGCGACTGTCTTTGTGATTCCAAACAAGGTCTATTAAACACAAAGCTGACCTAGTGGAACTGATAAACACAATCACTTTAAGGAAATGGAGATGAATTGTAGCTGAGGTTTAGGAAAATAGGAAAGCATAATTGAGTAAATTAAAAATAATTTTAAATCACAATTATAATCACGCTTCATTTATTTTTACCCTGCCAGTTTCATGTCTCATGGTCTGTAATTTGAGAATGTTTTGGTGTAGCTAGACTTACTGTTTAAAAAATGAGGTTATTAACAAAAAAAATTCATTTTGTTCTGCAGAATGTCTATACCGTGTGAGAACACTGCACTAAAAATGGGGTTGTTGTTAGGGAAATGGCAACCTTGGAAGATTGAGCTGTTGGTGGAAAGGAGATATGTCAGCTGAATGACGAGAGAAAAAGAAAAGGCCGACAACAAAATTTGTTTTATCTAGAACTCACAGAGCAAGTAGCAGAACAAGAGGAAAAGTGTAGGGAAGGAAGAAAAGGTGGGATATGTGAATGTGTCATTTAGTGAGAACAGTTGTACTTATGAAAGGGGCATGTGAATGTTTCAAAACCAAGGATCCTAGGTCCCCCACCAAGATCAGCGTGGACCCACTTTTGCAACCCTCTGTTTTGATGATCGTATTACAGGATGTTTTCAAAACTGTAAGGAATCTTGGAAAGATAGTTTTGAATCTTTACACTGCTCTAAAGAGGACAAGTTTATAAAGATTCACTCTAAACCTTCTTATGAGTCTCAGATTAAAAACAGCATGTATTACTGGGGATAAACTTAGTATGGGATCATAGCTTACTCTGAGACTCAGGTAGTGTGCACATGCCTATAAATCAGAGAATTGGGATCAATGAAGGCAGACATGAGCATATTTAATATTTGTGAGATACTCGATAATGAAAGTCAAGAGCTTTTATAAGGACTTTATTAGAGAGACTAGAATTGGGTTTAATTCGAGCTTCCTACTTTGAAGCACTTATGGGCACATTGTAACCTGACCTTTAACTTCTCTAGGCATGGATTAAACTCACTGGCAGGACACTGACTTGTGCCCTTTGAGGCATAGTATTGTTGTTAGAAAACTCAGTTTAAGTACCATCATTGCATCAGATTGCTATACTGGCTTAATTAACATGAATATGAAGAGGGCTATTAATATAAAGTACCACTGCACAGGCCCCCACTCTGGGGCTCTGCACGGTATCCTACAGATTTGCTGGCAAACTTGCAAATAAGAGCAGAATATTTTGCAGAGAGCAAAGTTAATCTCACTTCTGTGTGAGAGGATCAGCACCATTAAAAACAATGAATGTGTTATATTGTATTATCATTTAGAGCTTGTTTCTTCCCTTGGACAGAAAGTGACCTGCCCAGCATTAAAAGGAGCTATTCCAGAGAGTAGTGAAACATGTCTCATCTAAATTCATTAGGATGGTATCAAATTAAAGCCTCAGAACATTTCTGGAAGACTTCAGAATTGATGTCCAGTAAATTTCAGGGCCATGGGGTTGCTTTAAATTCTTAATCAATCTGAGGCATCTGGGTGGCTTAAACAGTTGAGCCTCCAACTCTTGACTTCAGCCCAGGTCTTGATCTCACAGTTTATGAGTTTGAGCCCATGTTGGGCTCTGCACTGACAACTCCCTCTCTCTCTCCACCCCTCCCTCACCCTCTCTCTCTCTCTCTCTCTCTCTCTCTCTCTCCCTCAAAATAAATAAATAAACCTATAAAAAGAAAAACGAGGTAAATTGTTTTAATCACTACAGGTTTATATTATCAGTTACTTAAAAAAAAGAAAAAAGTCAAATAAGAATAACTTCAGATACGACAACTGAATTGGCCTTCAAAGAGCTAATATATCTGTTTACTTATTTTGTATTCTATTTAGAGAACAAAACGAAATATGCTGTGTACAATAAGGAAGTGTAACAATAATCTTGATCAAACGTATTTCCTTTTTTCCTATTTTGTTGGGAATAGTTATGACAAGTTTACTGGACAAGCTTAAGAAGTGAGGGATTGGACAGCAGACATCGTACCCACCTGGAAATTTCTATTTATAGTGCTCCAGATGGTCATCTTCTTTCCTCATCTCTCTAAAAATATCTTCTCTGTTTTTCTCCCATGGAGCAGAACTCTAATTTAGCATACCTGAAATGTCTACCATTAACTACTTTTTTTTTGGATTAGTTAACAAATGTGAATATTCTATGGCTAATGGAACACATTAAAATACATATAATCATCTACTTTTTCAAAAAAGACATTCACTTGCCTGGTAGGGATGATAAGGATGAGTCAGTCATAAATCCAGGAGTTAGTCAGGGAATCTTTCATACAGTGGAAGGATTGGAATATGTACCTAAAGGGTGACCAGAGGCTGAAAAGGGGTCAATGAAGGGCAATAGAAATTTTAAGAAGGATGAGATATTTTTTCTCAGTTTCCCTATGGGGATGCTATCAGCATCTTGGGCAGAATAATATTATGCTTAGAATCTTTAGCTCTTGGCACCCACCAATCTTGTAAAGACTTAAAAAGCTAAAATATTCACATATTTCCATAGATTGTCTAAGCGTTATGAATTGCCATTGTTGAAAATCAAGTATTTGTAGATTTAAAGATTTCTTGGAAGACGTAGATCTTGGACTGTGCCTTAGAGACTAAGGATGTTCGGGGCGCCTGGGTGGCGCAGTCAGTTAAGCGTCCGACTTCAGCCAGGTCACGATCTCGCGGTCCATGAGTTCGAGCCCCACGTCAGGCTCTGGGCTGATGGCTCAGAGCCTGGAGCCTGTTTCCGATTCTGTGTCTCCCTCTCTCTCTGCCCCTCCCCCGTTCATGCTCTGTCTCTCTCTGTCCCAAAAATAAATAAAAAACGTTGAAAAAATAAAATAAAATTAAAAAAAAATAGAGACTAAGGATATTCTAAGCCTGCAAAAGTGGGATGGAAAATCCATTTAGATCTAGGGAACTGTGTGAGCAAAACCACAGAAACTGTATCTATAAAACAGTCGAGGTCCGTACAAAAGCTTATAGGAGGGTAACACTGTATTGCTATAGGATGAACTCAGGGCAGATTTACCTCATTAACACTGTTTTTTTTTTAATATGGGATCTTAGGGGCACCTGGGTGGCTCAGTCGATTGAGCATCCGACTTCAGCTCACGTCATGATCTCCTGGTTCACATGTTTGAGCCTCACATCTGGCTCTCTGCTGTCAACTCAGAGACTGGAGCTTGCTTCGGATTCTGTGTCTCCCTCTCTCTCTGCCCCTACCCTGATCTTGCTCTATCTCTCTCTCGAAAATAAATAAAAACATTATTTTTTTTTAAATATGGAATCTTAAATTATTTGGGGAGTCAGAAATAATATCTTATAAATCTATAACAGGAAACTCTTAAAGGAATTGATTATAATCATGTGTTCAAAATTTATTCCAGACTTGTTTGAAAAGCTAAAAATAATCTCAGAAGTAATGCAAAGATTTTTTCTTGGACTTGATAAAGAAAAATGGTGATACAATAAAGGCATACTTTGTTAAAGTTAATTAATTTATCAAAGGGATGATCCAAAGTCAGTAATTTATGGGAGAAGGTAGTCTAACTTACTAAACAGAATTTTTTAAAAGAGCCTGCTATTTACTTTTTATTAGAATATAGTTGACATATAATATTATATTAGTTCCAGGTGTACAACATAGTGATTCAACAATTCTATATATTACTCACTGGTCACCATGGTAGGTGTAGTCACCATATGTCACCAGTCAATATTATTACAATTTGATTGACTGTATCCCCTGTGCTGTACTTTTCATTTCTGTGACTTATTTTATAACTGGAAGTTTGTACGTGTTAATCCCCTTCACCTAATTTTGACCATCTTCCGCATCTTCCTCCCCTCTGGCAACCACCAGTTTATTTTCTATATTTACGCATCTGTTTCTGTTTGATTGGTTGGTTTAGTTTGCTTTGTTTTTTAGATTCCCTATATAAGTAATATTGTATGTATTTTTCTTTCTCTGTGACTTATTTCACTTAGCATACTACCTTCTAGGTTTACCCATGTTGCACAAATGGCAAGGTTTCATCCTTTTTACAGCTGACTAATATTCTAGTGTGTCTGTGGTGGGGGCACATCTTCTTTCTCCATTCATCTATTTATAGACACTTGCACTGCTTCCATATTTTAATTATTGTGTATAATTGCTGCAAAAAACATAAAGGTACCTATATTTTTTCAAATTAGTGTTTTCATTTTCTTTGGGTAAATACCCAGAGTGGAACTACTATATGATATTGTATTTCTTCCTTTAATTTTTTTTTGAGGAATCTCTCTACTGTTTTCCACAATGGCTGTACTATTTTATATTCCCACAAATGGCATGGGGTTCCCTTTTTTCTACATCCTTGCCAACATGTTATTTCTTGTCTTTTTAATATTAGCCATTCTGACAGGTGTGAGGTCATATCTCATTGTGGTTCTGATTTGCATTTCCCTGATGATTAGTGATGTTGAAAATCTTTTCATGTATCTGTTGGCCATCTCTGTGTCTTCTTTGGAAGAATGTCTATTCAGGTCCTCAGTAATTTGGTGAGTGACTAACACACCTCCTGACCTGCATCACCCACATCACCACTTTAGACAGATAGACAGAAAGATAGATAGACAGACAATAGATAATAGGTAGAGATACAGGATATAAATATAAATAAATATGTATAGATGGATGTGTGTGTGTGTGTGTGTGTGTGTGTGTATATATATATATATATATATATATCTGTGTCTTTATATTTATCTGTGTTGATGTTTGTGATGCAGGTCAGGAGATACGTTGGTCATTCACCACATATTATTGATAGTATATATAGATCTATCCATCCATCTACCTATCTAGAAAGAGAGGGAGCAATAGTAGCTTCTTTTGTATACTAACTTATTATTGCACAGTGATTGTACCACAATATGCCCAATCCTTGCTTGTCATTAAATGTCTCTCACTTGGAGGCACCTGGGTGGCTTAGCCAGGTGAGCCTCTGACTTTGCCTCAGGTCATGATCTCATGGTTCAAGGGTTTGAGCCCCACATCCAGTTTGCTGCTGTCAGCCTGTCAGCACAGAGCCTGCTTTGGATCCTCTGTTCCCCTCTCTCTGCCCCTCTCTGCTCATGTTCTCACTCTCTCAAAAATAAATAGAACATTAAAAAAATAAATGTCTCTCACTTGTACTCAAGTGGTTTATTTACCTTTATAATTTCACACATGCATAAATGAACAGGTTAGGATTTCTATAAAATATCAACAGTAAAAATAAAGATAATACAAGACTTCACGAATACTCAGTAATAGATTTGTATAAAATGCTACTTTGTCCCCAGAAATTGCATTATTTTCAATACTACAAGCACTGTTTAACAGCATCACAGGTGAATGGATTGAAGATCTGATTTGTTAATATTTGGTATTTGCAGATTGGAGTTTTTAATGAAGGGCATTTCAAAATGGGCATAACCACAGGAGTATGGTACTTAAGCAAGAGAGACAAGGTACATTTTGTAAGAGAAAGATCCTTCTCTAAGTTGGTGAGACTTGTTCTTCTAGTCCTTTACTGACAAGTAATTTATATAGCATAGCAGAGGTACAGGGCTATATCCTTGACCTTAGATCCACTCATAAATGTGGTGCATTAATTCTTTAATCTCAAGGTGTATGTTCTGGCCATACATTCAGATATCAGACAGCAAAGGTCATGTTGTACCTTAGGGATCTCTGCCCAGGATGTATACCCCTTTTACTTTTTTTTTTTCCCCTCACTCCCCACGTTTGACTTTTTGGTACCTTTAATCCTTTCCTTTACCTCTATTTTATAGTTCCACTCCACTTTTATCCTACCTCTCGAATGAGTTATCAGTCTTTATTTGCTCCATCTGATTCTGCTACTATGAAGAGACCTATGTAGCTTCATGAAGGTGGGTGATAGAAGAGAGTAAAGGCTCTCATAATGTTCTAATATCAGAATAAATTACAGATAATCAGACCACTTGAAAACAAAGTCAACCTACAGTTTGTTGATACTCTAGTTAGCATATAGTCTAGCACCTGGCCACTTAGTGTATGGTGTTTGGACTACCAGTCTAGTCCAAACCTAGAATCCTGCTAGAATCTTGGGCACATCTCAAATGTACTAACTCTGATTCTGCTTTTTGACCAAGTCCTTGGACAATTTGTATGTACTCCAAAGTTTGAGAAAATTTACTTATACTCAATATGTTACTGTGCTATATGGCTCTCTCCTTTCCTGCTTTGAGTTATACAAAATGTTACTTTCCATTGCCTTGCCTTAGTTAACAGAATCCTGATAAATAGGGTATTGGGAAGAAAAAAAACTCATTTCATCATCCTGTTTAAGAAACAGTTAAAAATTGAGGCACCTGAGTGGCTCAGTCGATTGAGCATCTCTTGATTTTGGCTGAGTTTAAGATCTCACTGTTTGTGGAATTGAGCCCCACACTGGGATCCATGCTGGGCAAGAAGCCTCCTTGGGGTTCTCTCTCTCTCTTTACCTTTCCCATGTTCACATTCTCTCTGTCTCAAAAATAAGTAAAGAAACATTTAAAAAAGAAAGGAACCATTAAAAATAAAATGTTTGCAGAAACCCTGTAGCAAGTTTTTTTAGAAGAGCCACTTTTAAGAGTCAAACTTACTTCCCCCACGTTAAGGAAGAACAGATAACTTTCATATTTTCGAAGTCTTTTTTAGTTGGGAAGCTGACATTTCCCAAATCACATGAAATTAATTCTAAGCATCTTTGATGAACCACTTGTTACATGTAAAGCCCATAAAGAACAAATGATATATTTCTAATTCATACTGATTCAGATATTGATCCTGTCTTTCAGCACAAAGTACTTGAGCCTTCTCTGAAGGAATGCTTTTACTGCTTTCTTTCACATTTTGGGTACTACATGTTCAGAAAGCTGATATGAAGAAAGACATGGTAAAGGGAGACCCCTTTATCCTATGCAAAGGGAACAGCAGTCTTATGGTTCCCCACAAGCATGTTTAAGCATGAAATTTTCTACTAATAACCACATTACATGTTCTTACTAGGACTGTGACTATATTCTGTGGAACATTTCATTTACAAAAAGAATAGTTTTACCATTTTAATAATGTCCCACATAACTATAAAAGTAAGTAGGAAAAATATCATTTACATAATTTAAAAAAGGCAATGGTGATTTTTAAGTCACTAAATCTATACTGGTGAAATTCTTGTTTCGTCATAAGCCATTGCACTTTTATGTAAATGATTGCATGTTTTAAGAAAGTCTGACAGAAATAAGCACAATCTGATGATTGAGTATAGCAGATTTTTCCAAAAGAATATATTTAGCTACAGTCACAGCAGTATGTTAGATGCATTTCTAGAACCCCAAGGAATATACATTAACTAGATACGTAGATAGAGGTACTAACAATAAAAATTATATGAAAGTAGAATGAGCTCTTCAGGAGCTAACAAGTCTTTTTCCAACAGAAGAATTCCAAAAGAGGCACAATATGGAAAACATGCTGTAAGCTTCCTCCCAATTTGAGAAAAGCTTTGCATTTCTGAACCTTTTGGTTTCCGGGTTTTTCAAAACCTTAACATCAAACCCATGTTCTTTTATATATATATATATAACTAGATACATAGACAATAAAGAATATCTGATCACAAAAATATTAAATATTATCATCAAATAATATGTTGTGAAAACCATGCAGAAAACAGGCAGAGAATCTGTCCTTTAAGAACATGAAGTAGAAAAACAATAAACCAATTTATAAAGGACAAGAGGATTCCAGCTCTCCTGATGATCTCCATATGCTGTGTGCCTCAACCACTTTCCCCTCAAGCCCCTGATATTTCATTTGCCATAAAATCAGGACATTAAAGCTGGAAGGAAACATATCAGTCATGTTGCAAATCCTTTTTACATAAGAGGAAATAATCTGGAAACTGGTCTATTTTGTCACCATATTCCTTTGTACTAAGTGTTCTCTGTTTTCAAAAGTATGTGTATATCATGCTAGACAGCTAACATTTAAAGATGAGAAATTTGATTTTAATATTTTCTAATTTTTTATGGGAGCTAGTACAATAGCACGTGCAAATATTTTTGACAGAAACAGCACACATGGTGTTACAATGATAGCATAAGACTGATCAACATATAACTTTTAGTTATTAACAAGAGGTTTTAATTTTTTAAATGTCAGCTTTAAGAGTTTGAGCTATCTGAGTAGTTTATTTGAATCCAAGCAGAGGCAATTAAACAATTTATGCTTTCAAATGGATAAATAATTTCAAAATTAAGGCAATGATATTTGCCCAAGGCAGTTTATGTCACTTTTGGATTCCATACTCTTAGCTGCAAAGCAGTTTAAATAATAAAAGGAATTTATTCCCTCACATAACAGTAAAGCTTGAGGCTACAGCAAGTGTCAGGAAGAGTTTTACCAAGTTTTGATTCTTCTTTTCCGTAATTCTCTCAACTGCACCCTGTTCCATGTGTCTACTTTATCCTTAGTGCTCATGGTGGCATAAATGTTCACAAGATCCTGGGCCTACACTTTTCTTCATTCCCATTCAGCTCCTGAATTGAATAAAATCATTGAGCAGAAGTTTGAACATCACTTTAATTAGACCAAATGAGGTATATGCCAACTTCTGAAACAATCACAGTACAAGAGGAGGAGATCAATTTTGCCCAATCTCAAGATTGTGACAACTTGAACAAAAATGCAGAGGGGTTGAGGTCACAGCACAATGTTCACTACGGTGAATTTATGTCCAGCCGATATTGACCAACTACAGAAAAAAGTTGAAAAGTAGTGTAAAAAGTGAAAGTAGTATAAAAGAGCTGCAGACTTTACACTTAACAAATAACTATTATGAATATGAAATGAGATAATCCATTAAAATAATTCAAAAATCCTACTGGGTTTTGTAATATCTTCCGTGGTATAAGTGAAAATAAATCATATTACCAAAAAAAACCCTTCAATTATTGTTCCTTTAAAAATGGTTAGAATTTTAAGGCTTTATATATGAATTTTCTAAAAATATTTTAAAGTATCCCAACTGAGAAAGCAATTTCATACTTGCTTTTTAAAGAATCTATTCAAAGAACTCATTAAAACCATTCATTTAAGTAATCTTGTGTATGTTCATTATGCAATGTCCTTGGGGAGAAAAAAGAAAAAGTATGAACTGCTTCCAGAAAGCAAATGAAAGGAACAAATGTTAAATGTAAAAGGTTAGTCCTTTGTTAAAATTGTTTAAATAAGCAGCAACTTCCTCTGTACCCTTAAAACCTCCTCCAAGAAACATTTGTACACATTCAGGACAGCAAATTAAAAGCAAAGATTAAAAAAAAATCTGTAGGTCAGTTTCATGAACTGTTAGCATTTGGATCATTTTTCTTTTCATTTTTGGTTCTAAGTGACTGGGAGGGATACATTTTACCCACATAATGTGAAATGTTCATGGATAACATGAACCTGAATATTATGGGAGTCGTGTAAATGGCAGATTTGAGGAACTCGTGTTGGGAAAAGCACATAAAACCCTGTGCATACTTATACAGATACATTATTCTACGTTAAACTTTTTCACCCTTACTTTTTGATAACTGCCTTTAGGGTCTGAAAAAGTCTTGATGAGGGAGACATGGATAATTTAAAATGATTTGGTTTACCTTTTAGGAATAGGCTATAATATGCATTTCTTTTACTTCTTGCTTAAATATGGAAATCACTATAATTTTACCTGATTATTACATACATTTTAAGTGATGTCAGTTCGTAGCAAGAAAATTCTTCTTGCATTTTTGGGGGGTTTTGTTGTTGCTCCTTTTTCAGTTGAAGTCAGTTGGATGTTGGTAATTGACAGAGTAATAACATGACAGGTTGGACTTAGTATTTCATTCTCTAGTCACTCTTTTATGAAATAACACAGTGAACTATTCTCACTTGTAGACTTTATTGAACTTCTAGGAGAACACATTGGTTATATTCTCTATGAATGAATACGCACCTGAGGAACTAATAGAAGACATGAAGAAGTGAAAGGATAGATCATGATCTTAGATAGGAATATTTAATTTGGGGAAGAGGTCAACTATCTCAACCTAACATATAAACTAAAAGTGATCCCAATAAAAATATCAACAGTGTTTTCCTCTGATAGTTTGTAAAACTGTTTCTGAAGTTCGTATTTTAAAATAGATATACTATTAAAGTATTATAAGGCCTTCATAATGAAAACAGTTTATAATAGAGAAATTAAGCTGGATACAAAGTCTAGAAATAGAACCAAATACATATACAAGTATATGGTAAAGTTCCATCCCAGATTTCAGGGAGAAGATAGATCATTTAATATAAGTTTTGGGGCAATGCCATGGCCATCTAAATTCAGTGGCCTGAAAGAACAAGGAACTAAGGGGAACATGAGGGAAGTAAGTTCTGCTAAGATTATTTTTCCACATGACATGTTCTCTTAATAGTAAATATCTACCTCTTATCATCTAACACAATTGTAATTTTACTTTATTGTTTTATACTTTCAATCAGTCTCTTTCTTCTCCTGGAATATATGCTATGTCAGAGCAGGAACTGTGGATGATTTTGCTAACTGTGCTTTAGAACCTAATACACTGCCCGATTCATTGTAGGAGCTTGCTAAATGTTGAATAAATGAAACTAATATGAAAAATCCAATGGCTTCTAGGAGATGGTTTGAAGAGAGAAAAAATCAAGGTGTCAATTTAGATGATTTTAATTTGGGGAGATTTTTAAAATGCAAATATTTTGTTTCATCAAGGCATTCATTACTTCTGATATCTTACACTTCCTAGTCACCTACTGTCTTCCACAAGCTTGCGATTTATGAGGTAGTAAATGAAAAAAAATATTTGCTACACATAATTAATCCCCTTTAAATGTATAAGACCGTATTAATATCATGACTCTTTTTCAAGGTGGCCATTTTGCATAGCTTCTCTAAGTCATTCTACAAAATCAGACATTGACCTATAAGACTGAACATATGACTATGTTAGAAGACTTAATGAAAAATATTTTGTAGCTATTTTGGATATCGTTAGGAGAATCATTTTTAATTATCAGACTCAGAAGGGGGTGGTATTTAAACACCATGGCATACAAAGTATTGCAAAAGCAGTTAACAACTTGGGTGATGGATTCACTGAGTATTTGTATGCCACTTTTAAATATAAGTAGCAGAGAAATACATAGTGTAAATGGATATAAAAATACAGGACATGTGATATGGACTGAATGCATTTACCCAGTATTCATATATTGAAACCCCATACCTCAATGCAATGATGGTATTTAGAGTGGGTGGGGCTTTTGACAGGTGATTAGGTTTAGATGAGGGCAGGAGGGTTAGAGCCCCCCTGATGGAATTAGTGTCCTTAAAAGAAGAGGAAGAGTCTCTTTCTGTGCCATCTGAGAATACAGGAGAAGGCTCCTGTCTCCAAATGAGGAAGAAGGTTCTTAGCAGACACTGAATCTGCCAAAACCTTGATCTTGGACTTCCCAGCCTCCAGAACTGTGAGAAATAAATGTTTGCTGTTTCAGCCTCCCTCTCTAGGATATATTGTTATAGCCACTCAAACTGACTTATACAACACTTTTTTTTTAATGCACTACATGTCAGGTAGAATGATCTTCATGTGCCTATGAATAATCAGCAACTCAGTGATGCCAACGGGGAAGCAGCCACAGCTACATATTGGCTTAAACTAATCAGAACCTATATTTCACCATTTGCTGAAGAAAAGATTCTGTTGAGGAAGAAAAAGGGAAAAAATGCTTTTGGTGGGGAACTGAATAGTGTGCATTAAAACATAGTTCATATTCTGCAACTCACACCCATAAAATGTAACTGAATAAAAAATACAGATTGTAGTAAAATGAAGGTATCTTGAAACTTTATTTAACTATGAAAGCAAACAGGTATTCCCTGAGAGAGAACCTAAAGAATGTATACAGTTAGAAGAAGTTTTTGCATATGCAGGTCTGGCACCCTTATTGTGAAGGGGAAGAATAGGAACCGCTGTCTCCAGGGAACCGTTTTAATCTTTATTCCACTTTATTGTCATCCAGCCTTAAGTGTAACTAGTGATAAGGGGGAGGGATAAATTCCAGACTAAAAGGGGACTTGTCAAAAGAAGAGTGGCAATTTTTATAATCAAATATTTCATGTTCCAGATATCTTAATAATGCTTTCTAAATTTATCATTGATTTGTCTGACATGATGTGAATTTTGAAAGCACATTTCATGTTCCAAAAGGCTCTGCACAACTTTGTTTATTTGTCTTAGCTTACATTTTTCTAGCAAATTCTTTAAAAGGCCAAGTGAATCTGGCCTCATATCACACCACTTGCATTTTTGTAGGCCATTTTCCTTTTCTGTAAGTTTGCCATAGTTTCACAAAAGAGAAATTTCTTTAGAAAAGAGAGACATGATTTATGAATTTGACAGGGAAGAGAGTATTTTAAGAAAGAAGTATTAAGTAAGAAGTAACTGCTTAAATGGAAATGTGATGTTTCCTTAGGAAATCTTGAGGGGTGACTGGGTGGCTCAGTAGGTTAAGATCCAACTTCAGCTCAGGTCATGATCTCACGGCTTGTGAGTTCAAGCCCTGCCTCAGACTCTGTGCTGACAGCTCAGAGCCTAGAGCCTGCTTTGGATTCTGTGTCTCCCTCTCTTTCCCTCTCCTGCTTGTGTTTTGTCTCTCTCTCTCTCTAAAAAATAAATAAGCATTAAAAAAAAAGAAAAGAAAAAATCTTGGGAAATATATTTTCTCTAAGCATAACAAGGTTTTCTGTTCAACTAGTAAGAGCTTTTGTTATTGTTTTTTAACGTTGGGCTTTGTTCTAAATCCTTACAAATATTGAAGATATAAGTGTGGCAACAGTTTTACTAGGTAGGTGTGATTATTTCATCTTTCCAGATGAGTATATAAAGATAATATAGCAAATTTGCCCCAAGTCACATGGCTACAAAGTCACAGGGCAGCGTGCAAACCCAGGTATCTCTGGCTAAAAGATCCAAAATGTGTGCAGTGCTACTTTCTGCTGTAGATTCTCACCAAAGTGCGTTCTGTAGACCAGTAGTTTGAATCTCATGTGGGCACTTCAGAGCACTACAGAATCTCAGTCCCCACCAAAAAAAAAACAGAACAGAATCCACATCCTAATAATTTTCCATTAAAGATTAGGGAGTGGTATTTTAGGTCATTTGAATCATGGAAGACAAATCTTGTTCCTAATGATACAGTATCTCAGTTACTTTCCATGGATGGGATAGGAAAGAAAACATGAAAATACCACAGTGCATCAAACCTTAGGCTGTCAGACATGAAATCATTTTGTCTAAAACCCTTAAAGAGAAGAAGCAAAGACTGAGAGAGAGAAAATAATTTGTCCTATAATTCGTGGACATTTAACTGAAGATGAATTGTAACTACATGTGCATTTCTTAATACTCTAGAAAATGTATTTTTATATACAGAGAGATGATTCCATTAATTATCCATTATGTTGTGGTTATATTTATAGGTAAAGTTTATTTGTAATCCAGTGTGTATACACTGGTGTATAGAAAGGATTTTTGGGTAGATTCCCGTGATTCATCACTTACATACAACGCCCAGTGTTCATCCCAACAAGTGCCCATCTCAATGCCCATCACCCATTTTCCCCTCTTCCCCAACCCCCCATCAACCCTCAGTTTGTTCTTTGTATTTAAGAGTCTCATATGGTTTGCCTCCCTCCCTGTTTGTAACTATTTTTTCACCGTGGTCTTCTGTTGAGTTCCTCAAGTTCTACATATGAGTGAAAACATATACCTGCCTTTCTGACTGACTTATTTCGCTTAGCATAATACCCTCCAGTTCCATCCGCTTGCTGCAAGTGGCATGATTTCATTCTTATTGCCAAGTAGTATTCCATTGTATATATCACCACATGTTCTATACCCATTCATCAGTTGATGGACAATTGGGCTCTGTCCATAATTTGGCTATTGTTGAAAGTGCTGCTGTGAACACTGGGGTACAAGTGCCCCTATGAATTAGCACTCCTGTATCCTTTGGATAAATTCCTAGTAGTGCTATTCCTGGGTCATAGGGTAGTTGTATTTTTAATTTTTTGAGGAAACTTCACACTGTTTTCCAGAGCGGCTGCACCAGTTTGCATTCCCACCAACAGTGCAAGAGGGCTCCCATTTCTCCACATCCTTGCCAGCATCTTTTGTTTCCTGAGTCATTAAAGTTAGCTGCCCTGACCGACATGAGGTGGTATCTCAGTGTGGTTTTGATTTGTATTTCCCTGAGGAAGAGTGATGTTGAGCATCGTTTCATGTGTCTGTTGGCCCTCTGGATGTCTTCTTTGGAAAAGTGTCTATTCATGTCTTCTGCCCATTTCCTCACTGGATTATTTGTTTTTCAGGTATGGAATTTGGTGAGTTCTTTATAGTTTTGGATACTAGCCCTTTATCCAATGTCATTTGCAAATATCTTTTCCCATTCTGTCTGTTCCCTTTTAGTTTTGTTAATTACTTCCATTTCACTGCAGAAGCTTTTTGTCTTGATGAGGTCCAAATAGTTCATTTTTGCTTTTAATTTCCTTGCCTTTGGAGACACATCCAGTAAGAATTTGCTGCAGCTGAGGTCAAAGAGTTGTTGCCTGTTTTCTTCTCTAGAGTTTTGATGGTTTCCTGTCTCACATTCAGGTCCTTCATCCATTTTGAGTTTATTTTTGTGAATGGTGTAAGAAAGTGGTCTAGATTCATTCTTCTGCATGTTGCTGTCCAGTTCTCCCAGACCATTTGCTAAAGAGACTTTTTTCCATTGGATATTATTTTCTGCTTTGTCAAAGATTAGTTGGCCATACATTTGTGGGTCCAATTCTGGGTTTTCTATTCTATTCCATTGCTCTATGTGTCTGTTTTTGTGCCAATACCATACTGTTTTGATGATTACAGCTTTGTAGTAGAGGCTAAAGTCTGGGATTGTAATGCCTCCCGCTTTGGTTTTCTTTTTCAACATTACTCTGGATATTCAAGGTCTTTTGTGGTTCCATTCAAATTTTAGGATTGTTTGTTCTAGCTTTGAGAAGAATCCTAGTGCAATTTTGACTGGGATGGCATTGAATGCGTAGATTGCTTTGGGTCGTATTGATATTTTAACAATATTTATTCTTCCAATCTATGAGCATTGAATGTTTTCCCATTTCTTTGTGTCTTCTTCAATTTCATTCATAATTTTTCTATAATTTTCAGCATATAGATCCTTTACTTCTTTGGTTAGGTTTATTCCTCAGTATTTTATGATTCTTGGTGCAATTGTAAATGGGATTGCTTTCTTGATTTCTCTTTCCATTGCTTCATTATTGGTGTATAGAAATGCAAGTGATTTCTTGTACATTGATTGTGTATCCTGTGACTTTACTGAATTCATGTATCAGTTCTAGCAGCCTTTTGGTGGAATCTTTCAGGTTCCGTATACAGTATCATGTCATCTGCAAAAAGTGAAAGTGTGACTTCTTCTTTGCTAATTTTGATGCCTTTTATTTCATTTTGTTGTCTGATTGCTGATTCTAGGACTTCCAACACTATGTTAAATGACAGTGATGAAAGTAGACATCCCTGCCATGTTCCTGATCTCAGGGGGACAGCTCTCAGTTTTTCCCTATTGAGGATGGTATTAGCTGTGGGATTTTCATATATGGCTTTTATGATGTTTAGGTATGATCCTTCTATCCCTACTTTCTTGAGGGTTTTTATTAAGAAAGGATGCTGTATTTTGTCAAATTCTTTTTCTGCATCTATTGACAGGATCATATGGTTCTTGTCCCTTCCTTTATTAATGTGATGTTCACATTGATTGATTTGCAGATATTGAACCAGCCCTGCAGCCCAGGAATGAATCCTACTTGATCATGGTGAACAATTCTTTTTACATGCTGTTCAATTCAATTTGCTAGTATCTTATTGAAAATATTTGTATCCATATTCATCAGCGATATTGGCCTGTAATTCTCCTTTTTTTGTGGGGTCTCTGTTTGGTTTGGGAATCAAGGTATTACTAGCTTCATAGAATGAGTCTGGAATTTTTCCTTCCCTTTCTATTTTTTGGAACAGCTTGAGGATAAGTATTACTCTACTTTAAATGCCTGGTAGGTTTCCTCTGGGAAGACGTCTGGCCAAGGACTCTTATTTGTTGGAGATTTTTGATAACTCTTTCAATTTCTTCACTGATTATGGGTCTATTCAGATTTTCTATTTCTTCCTGTTTCAGTTTTGGTAGTGTGTGGGTGTCTAGGAGTTTGTCATTTTCACCTAGGTTGTCCAGTTTGTTGCCATATAATTTTTCATAATATTCTCTAAAAATCTTTTGTATTTCTGTGGTGTTCGTTGTGATCTCCCTCTTTCATTAATGATTTTATCTATTTAGGTTCTCTCTCTTTTCTTTTTGAGATATCTGGCTAGGGTTTTATCAATTTTATTTTTTTTAAAAAAAACAGCTCTTATATTCATTGATCTGTTCTGTTCTTTTATTTTGTATTCTATATTGTTTATTTCTGTTCTACTGTTTATTATTTCCCTTCTTCTGCTGGCTTTGGGGTTTCTTTGCTGTTGTGTTTCTAGTTCCTTTGGTTTAGTCGTTAGGTTTTGTATTTTGGATTTTTGTTTGTTTGTTTCTTGAGATAGTCCTAGGTTGCAATGTATTTTCCCCTCAGGACTGCCTTTGCTGCATCCCCAAGGTTTTGGACTGTTGTGTTTTCATTTTCATTTGCTTCCATATATTTTTAATTTCTTCTTTAATTGCCTGGTTGACCCATTCATTCTTTAGTAGATATTCTCTCCATGCATTTGGAGGTTTTCCAAACTGTTTCTTGTGGTTGATTTCAATTTTCGTAGCATTGTGATCTGAAAATATGCATGGTATGATCTCAGTTCTTCTCTATATATTGAAGGCTGTTTTGTGACCCATATGTGATCTATCTTGGAGAATGTTCCATGTGCACTCAAGAAGAATGTGTATTCTGCTGCTTTTGGGTGAAAAGTTCAGAAAATATATGTCCAGTCCATCTGGTCCAGTTTATCTTCAAGGCCATTGTTTCTTTATTTTCTGCCTAGATGATATGTCCATTGTTGTAAGTGGAATATTAAAGTTCCCTGCAATTATAGTATTCTTACCAATAAGTTTGCCTAAGTTTGTGATTAGTTGATTTATATATTTGGGTGCTATCAAGTTTGGGGCATAAATATTTATAATTGTTAGCCTTCTTGATGGATAGATCCTGTAATTACGATATAATGCCCTTCTTCGTCAATTGTTATAGCCTTTAGTTTAAAATATAATTTTTCTGATTCAAGTATGGCTACCCCAGCTTTCTTTTGACATCCAGTAACATGATAAATGGTTCTACATCCCCTCACTTTCAATCTGAAGGTGTCCTCAAGTCTAAAATGGGTCTCTTGTGGACAGCATATAGATTTATCTTGTTTTTTAATCAATTCTGATGCCCTATTCTTTTGACTGGAGCATTTAGTCCATTTACATTAAAGTTATTATTGAAAGGATATGGATTTAGTGTCATTGTGTTATCTGTATGTTTCATGATTGTGGTGATGTCTCTGGTACCTTGCAGTCTTTGCTGCGTTCCACTTCCAGAGTTCCCCTTAGGATCTCTTGCATGGCTGGTTTAGTGATCATGAACTCCTTCAGTTTTTGTTTGTGTGGAAAAGCCTTTACCTCTCCTTCTATTCTGAATGACAGCCTTGCTGGATAAAGGATTCTTGGCTGCATTTTTTTTCATATTCAGCACATTGAATATTTCCTGCCACTCCCATCTGACCTGTCAAGTTTCAGTGGACAGGTCTACTTCTACCCTTATGTGTCTACCCTTGTAGGTTAAGGTTAATTTGTCCCTAGCTTTTTTTCAGAATTCTCTTTATCTTTGTATTTTGCCAGTTTCACTGTGATATGCCATGGAGAAGACCTATTCTTGTTAAATTTGAAGGGAGTTCTGTGCCTCCTGGATTTGGATGTCTGCCTCCTTCCCCAGATTAGGGAAGTCTCAGCTATAATTTGTTCAGGTAAACCTTCTGTCCCTTTTCTCTCTCTTCTTCTTCTTCTGGAACTCCTATGATATAGACATTATTATGTTTCATTGAATCACTTAGTTCTCTAATTCTCCCCTCGTGGTATAGTATTTTCTCATCTCTCTTTTTCTCGGCTTCATTGTTTTCCATAATTTTGTCTTCCATATTACTTATTCTCCCCTCTGCTTCCTCCACCCTTGATGTCACTGCATCTAGTTTATTTTCCACCTTATTTACAACACTTCTTAATTCGTCATGACTATTTCTTAGTTTCTTGATCTCTGCAGCAATAGATTCTCTGATGTCTTCTGTGAGTTTTTGAAGCCCAATGATTTATCTTATGACTATTATTCTAAATTCTTGATCAGACATATTGTTTATATCTGTTTTGATCAGTTCTTTAGCTGTCATTTCTTCCTGGAATTTCTTTTGAGGAGAATTCTCCCCTTTCATCATGTTGGCTATTTTTCTGTCCCTTAAGTGTTTTAAGAGCATGTTATGTGTCCTGTACCTGTGAGCACTACAGTGAGCATACACTGTACAGGGCCTGGCCCTTCAGAAGGTGCTTTTGGAGTGTATTACTTGCTCTGTGTTGTTGTGACTCTGGTTGCTTTATCTCCCTAGTCTTGGTGATGTTTTGGACCTCCACCAGGTGTACTTTGATTTGTTCTTTGAACTAGGCCTATGGACCATCAGGTTGTCCCTGTGGGCCCCTGGAGACATCTCTCTCACTCTGCAGACTTTTGGAATTCATAGTCCTTTGGCCTCAACACTGCTGTGTTTGAGGGACAAGGAAACTTCTGGTCCCCCTACTTCTCTGCCAGGTTGGATCTCCAATCAAGTTCTTCATATATTCTTGATACATATCTTTTCTCAGGCGAGTGACTTGCTGATATTTTCCTTAGATTGTAGCTTGCTTTTTTCTTCCTTCATGTCTTTTGAAAAGCAAAAGTTCTTAATTTTGATTAAGTCCAGTGTTTTTCCCCCTCCACCTTGGTGTAGGTGGAATAAAAGTAAAACAGCAGACACAAATACATGAAGCTGACATAAGACTTACATAAAGAATATAAAAAGGACTCTCATTAATCAATAATTAAAATACAAACAACTTTGTTAAAAATTTGTCAAAGATTTGAACACATACTTGTAAAGATATGTTCAACATTATCATTAGGGAAGTCCAAATTAAAACTATGAGATACCAAAATATTGACATACCACTATATACTTACTAGAATAACTAAAATTAATATTTTAGTTTATTACTAAATGTTGATGGGGATGTATAGCAACTTGGTCATTTACATACATAAAGTTAACCATGTATTTGCACTATCAAATGGGAATTTCACTTCCAGGTGTTAAAATAAGTGAAAACATATGACCACAAAGATGTTAATGGCAGCTTTATTCAAAAAAGTCCCACACTGGGAATAACCCAAGTATCCATCAATAAGAGAATGGATAAATAAATTACGGTATATCCACATAATTGAATGTTACTCAGCAATAAAAATAAACAAAGTATTAATGCACACAACAACATGAATAAATCATATAACATGCTGACCAAAGGGAGGAAGATAAAAAAGAATGAATGTTCATATAAAGTTTAAGGATACACAAAATAAAGCTATAGTTTTAGAAATCAGAACGGTAGGGGTGCCTGGGTGGCTCAGTCAGTTAAGCCTTGGACTCTTGATTTCAACTCAGATTATGATCTCCTGGTTTATGAGTTCAATCTCATGTCAGGCTCCGTGCTGACAGTGCAGAGCCTGCTTGGGAATCTCACTCTCTCTCTCTCTTTGTTCCTCCCCTGCCAGCATCCTCTCTGTCTCTCAAAATAAATAAATAAGCATTAAACAAAAAGAAATCAGAACAGTTGTTGCCTTTGTAGGATGAGAATAGATTATAAGGGGGCAACAGTGAATTTTCTAAAGTGCTGGAAATGTAGAGATGTCCTAAATCGTAACTGGTGGTTGCATAGGGCTGTGTATTTATTAAAACTCTGTGAATTATACACTTAATGTCTATGCATTTCAATATTCAAAAGTATCTATTACAGACAGAACCTTAAATATCCCAACACAGATATTCTTTGGTAATCATCTTCAATATTTGGAATGGAAACTTGAAGAAAAACATTCTAATGGCTAAATGAAGTCTCTGGATACAATATAAGCCTAGTAATTTATGATTATTTCTCTTAGAAATGGAAAGGAAAAGTGGCCAATAGTTTGGTTTTATAACATCTCAAATAATATAAGCAATTATTAAGAGATCTATTATTTCTCTTTAGCAGGCAAACCACAGTCCTTAACCTCTCCTGAGAGAAAAAATTTTCTTGACTTTCTGATATAATCCAGTTGTTGCTTTGAAAGCCCACTTTATAATGGTGAAGACATTGCTGAAGATAAAACATTTTCCTAAATCATCATATATATACTACCTTTGTTTTTGATCTCCAATTTATAACTGTTTGGGTTAAAAATGACTTCACTTTGGGCTGCCTGGGTGCCACAGTTGGTTAGGTGTCTGACTCTTGATTTTAACTCAGGTCATGATCTCAGGGTCGTGAGTTCAAGCTCCACATCAGGCTCTTACGATTCTCTCTCTCCCTCTCCCTCTGCCTCTCCCCGGCTCACACGTGCACAATTGCTCTCTGTGTGTCTCTCTCCTTCTTTCTCTCTCTCAAAAAAAAAAATGACCTCCTTACTTCATCTAAATATATAAGTACCTCCCAATCCCACTGGCCCATATCTGTAATAATGAGGTATTTTCTATCACAAAAGACAAATGAATGCCCTGGTGCCATTATTGTTCTTATCTCATTACAGTTTTCCTTTTAAAGGATACAAAGATAAGTCTGTTTTATCTAAAGCCAACTTCTCCAGCTGTGTGGCATTTCTTCCACTCTCACATTCTGTGTTATTAGCTTAAATTTATCTATTTTACATCTCACTTAATTAGCTGCTACTTTTATGCCTCTTTGGGGAGGGGAAGGTAATAATACATGTTTTCTATTATTAGCTTTTTTCTCAGTGGATTTTTTGAGTATGTATTTAGTGTTTGCTGGAGGAGTTATAAGATGTACCTTTGCAATAGACCAAATGTTTGTGCCTCCCTCCAAATTCATGTGATGAAATTCTAACCCCAATGTGAAGGCATTTAGAGGTGGGGGTCAGTGGGAGGTAATTAGGTCACAAGCATGGGACCTCATGAATGAGATCAAGTGCCCTTATCAGAAAGAATCAGAGAGCTAGCCAGCTCTTTCTGTCATGTAAGGATACAACAACAAATTGATGGTCTTGCAACCCAGAAAAGAGCTCTCTCACCAGAACCCAACTGTGTTGGCACCTGATCTCAGATTTGCAGTTTCCAGAACTGTGAGAAATACATTTATATTCTTTATAAGCCACTCTGTCTGTGGCACTTTGTTATAGCAGCCCTAACTGGCGAAAATTTAAAATTGTCACATTATATTTGGAACTGATATCGTACCGCCTTCCACTGTCCACTTGGTACCTGACACTTACACTTCACATGTCACACCTTGCAAATATAAGAGCTTTATGATGATGTAACCCCACATATGACCTCCCATCCCTGTGCTGTTGTTGTTTCACCTTCGGTTTCTGCATGTCACAGCCCCCACTTTACAGCGTTGTTCTTTTTTTTTTTTAACAGTAATCTTCCTTGTAGGGAAATTAAAGAAAGAAAATTAGATAGATAGATAGATAGATAGATAGATATAAATAATATGAATATGAATATAAATATAAATATAAATAGATATAAATAATATGAATATAAATATAAATATAAATCTCCCCACTGTATACCATTTCTGTGACTCTTCATTCCTCCCTCAAGATTTTAGTTTGCATATACTCTCATTTCATTATTTACAAGGTTACTTTGTTTTGGTTTTTTGAACACAGATAAAATAGCTGCTTTAAAGTTATTCCTAATTCCAACAGCTGTATCATCTTCCTATTTCCCTTCCAGTGGCTATCCTATAGTTTTCAAGTCAACAAGACTGTAAATTTTCCTTTGGAGATTTAGTCTTCCTGCATGGCAAAGACTGGTATTTTCCTTCTCACTAACAGCCATTAAAATGTGAAACAAACCCAGGTTTCTATCCCTTCTACTAAATGCCAATTGACATTATGCCAGAGAGGACATTGGATTCATCTCATGAATTTCCTTTTCACAGATAGTGTAGCATTATGCCACATGTTGTAGAATACTTGTAATTGATTTTATTGATTATATATTTTATATGTGCTTATAACTGTATATGGTAGGTGGGTACTCCAGTGTTAATTATGACCAAAGAAGTCCCTATCCTCGATCTCTACCAGTTGTATCAATATTTAAATGTTATCACATCTCTTCCAAAAAGAAACCAACAAACACAGCCCTTAAAATTACAGGTCTCCCTCTACCTACTACCCCATTTCTCCACTTAGCCAATCTTATTAAAGCATAAGATACTATAAAATAAAATATAGGGATCATAAATACGAGTTTATAGAAAAAAATTTCATTTGACAGATATTATCCTAAGGTTTTTTTGAGTACTTTGAGCACCAGAAACATTTTTTAAATGTGCTGTATTTAAAACAATTCAGAGTATACTGAAGATGATGTGTTAAGGAATTATTTTTTAAACAAAGCAAAATATTGTTCTATGTTTATCAAGACTCAGATAGGAGTTATGACACTGAGCTGAGACAATTAGGCTGAGGCTAAGTTACTCATGTGCTTGTGCTTATAGGCTGGAAAACTATTTACATTATAAGACTAAACTCAAACTTCACTTTCTCTCTCTTTCCTTTTTTTAAAATGTTTATTTATTTTTAGAGGGAGACAGAGCACGAGCAGGGGAGGGCAGAGAGAGAGGGAGACACAGAATCTGAAACAGGCTCCAGGATCTGAGCTGTCAGCACAGTGCTCAGTGTGGGGCTTGAGGTCATGAACTGCGAGATCGTGACCTGAGCTGAAGTCAGATACCTAACCGACTGAGTCACCCAGGTGCCCCTTCACTTTCTCTTTGAAATCATAATTTCACTTATTCTAATTCACTGCTTTTCATTGAGTTGTAATTGTCTGCTAATGTGCCATGTACCCTTCAGAACTCCTATTGCTGGATATGTTCTATAATTCTTTGTTTCTACAACATCATGCACAAAGTTTGGTCCTTAATAGTGGTTGGATTAATACTGAACACATGCTACAATTATTTTTCCTCCTTTATCTTCATTAAAAATGGAAATCAATTAGAATAGCAATTAAAGCAATTACAAGTACAGCTAAGTGACCTCAGCTAACAGGCAGGCCAGAGAGAGAGAGAGAGAGATAAGAAAAAATAAATGTATACAGTTGCAAGAACTTGCAACCATGCTCAGACATTTAGTTGTTTTTTTCACTCACTGGCTAACATTGCCAAAATGTTTTATTTATGAGTGCTATTTTTAATTGCATGATTACTTTAATTACCTAAAGATCTTTCTAACAATTACTGTTAGTATTGGCCTGGATGTGGAGTGATGTTAGAAATTTCTCATCACTGACCTGTGAGAACAGTAATGATACTCTCAGCGTTCAGTCCTCATCAGAGCGGAGCCCCCTATTTTTAAGATCAAGTGATCTAGTCTTGTGGAAGGAGAAGAAACATGGCCAAGTTTGGCAGAGCAGGGCTCTACATTGGGAGAAGTGCACTGATGGAGGGTGGGAAGCCCACACCCATCTCTCCTCTAAGGGCAGGAGAAGACAGGAAAGAATGCAAGTCCTACATGCCACCAAGTTGCTTTGACAATGTCTGTAGCTGATTGGAGAGGTTTTGAGAATATGAGACACAGCTTCATATGTACATTTACTAGGTTCTTTTGTTATTCATTTTGGAATGGCTAAAGGAGTGCCTTGAGATTCCTCCCACACTGTGGCATTCTAACTGACTCTGGTTTTGAAAATGTTCTCCTAGTGTCTTCAGACCTTGATCAACAGAATCAGTCTCTCAAAATCCCTGTGTGACTGATGTTGCCACCTGATAGAGGATTTTTGTAAAATATCTGTAGTTCTTTCAAGTGTGCTTAAAATACATCAATGCTCATTTCAGCTGAAATAATATGAAATATTTACAAGTTGCATGACATTCATTTTGTCGTCAGTCACTTATCCAGGATTGGTAGGTACATGCCGAAAATGTAATTCTTTGTGTCCAATTAGTTTAACTTTCCTCTACGACGAAGTAGTGTCATAAAGCGCACATTTAGATAAAAGAGGTTATGCCAGAGACTTTACACCATAAATATGTTCTGTTCAGATTCTGACCTTTCTTTTCACATACTGAACAATAAGTAGGATTGTCTAGAGTTAGTTTTATACATTTTGAGGATTTTACAGGAATTATATTATTCAAAATACATGCTTCCCGAAATGTGTTACTTCACTCTGTCACCAAGGTTGTCATTCACTGAGTTAACAGTCAGTCTCATTAGGCACCAAATAAAACTTGAAAATCTGAATGGAGGGTAGATGTCAGTGGTATTCAACCTCGTATGACCATGTTTAGATCCATTGCTCTCTTCTCAACATCTAGCCCATATCAGCAATTCTGAGGATTCAGGAGCTTTAACTGGAACAGAGAGAAGGAAAAACAAAACCAAAACAGTTTAATAGAGATCCCCACAAGGCAAGGTTAAGCTAATCTGAGTCACCTTTATCTTAGTTCTGAGTAGTCAGGATGTAATCCAAATACAGTGTCTGCCTAAGAGGTTGGACTTAGTATGGAGAAAGTTAAGGGAAAAAACCCAAAGATAAACCAATCTTGATTTTAAAGACTAGGGGAAGGTGGATGGCAACGATAGGAAGATTGTCTACACTGTAACAGGAAGACCAAAACAACAGCATGCAGCCTGGCAGCCACCACCAACCACCCACAAGACATCTCTGCATACAAGTCTTGGATGGCCAACATCTATACACACAATGAAATAATCTGGGGGTGAATATTAAGAAAACGGTATTAATGGTGTGTTCATTAAGGTTAGGCTGTTCATAGCATCAGTGAATAATGGCAACGTTATCAGTGAATGATATAATACATTTTAAATATGACAAAACTTTATAAAAGATTTCAAAGTATGCCTTATACTAGCACCCATATATTGACTTACAAAACCCATTGTCCAATTAAGGGGATCAGGGCTCCTTGTAGAAATGTTCGCATTCAAGGGTTGAGAAGGGAAAATACAACTTGTTTCTGGAACATTTTTATATGCCAGAAAGTAAGGAAGTACTCAAAAAAAAATGGAGGAATATATAAAGGATATAGAGTTCCATATGAAGGAGTATGTCCAAACATAGGACAATATGAGCAAATTAAAAAAAAAAAACAGAAATATTCTTGCCTTTGTAGGATAAGAATAGATTGTGGGATGCGTAGGTGGCTCAGTTGGTTGAGCATCAACTTTAGCTCAGGTCATGATCTCACCATTCATGAGTTTGAACCCTGTGTCTGGGTCTGTGCTGAGAGCTCAGAGCCTGGATCCTGCTTCAGATTCTGTGTCTCCCTCTCTCTCTGCCCTTCCCCCACTCACACTCTGTCTCTCTCTGTCTCTCAAAAATAAATAAGCATTAAAAAAAATAATAGATTGTAAGGGGGCAACAGTGAATTTTCTAAAGTAATAATTTCCTGGTTTCAATCATGTGCTATGGTTATATAAATGATACTGTCATCAGAAAAAACTGGTTGAAGGGTTTGCAGGAATTGTACACTATATTTGCAACTTTTTTCTAAGTCTGTAAATAAGTGTATAAAATTAAAAATTAGAAATGAGAAAAATGAATGCCTTTAAGTTTTTTTAAAACATAACTCTATTGATTGGTTCTAGGAAATGGCTAGTATATGTACAATAATAGAAATGGCCATTTGATATATAGCTTGTTGGTTGAGTTTTATTTAATTTTTAAGGCAAAAACATCAGTGCTCTAAGTGGTGCTTTACTACAAAGTGCTGCCTCTCAAAATTGCTGGATATATTCTGAAGAAATCTTGGCCAGAACAATTAGAGTTGATAACCAATCGTGATGCAGCTTTAAAGATGCATGATCAATAAAAACCTTTTTTCTGTGAAATTTATCACATCATCTACCAGATTCCTGATAATATTTGTTCTATTGCTGTTAACCTTAAAGAAAATGATAAAGAAAAATCTCTTCTGAGTCACTTATAAAATTAGAGCAAGATTATTCAGTTTCTCTCTTATAATGTGGAGATTTTTAAAAGGTGATAAAAACGATTGTCATAGAATAGTTTTATTATGAAAGCGATTTTCAAATATAAATTTCTTAGCAGATATACCATATTATTGACCTTTTAGGCATATATGAAATTTGTAGCTGATTGGGAATTTAAGAAAATTCTTTGCCCTTGACTGTTTCCTTGAAGATGATTTCTTTAGCGCTCTTGCCAAGCCATCAAATGACACTTCCTGTCTCAGACCTCATGTTTACACCATCCTGAGGTTTGTTTTTCCCTGTCTTCTCCAGCCTAACTTGAATCATCTTTTACTTTTTAACTCATCACCCTCTAATAACTAATCTCCTTGATATCTTACCTTCTCTCTTTCTTCCCACCCTCCTCCCCACTTTTTAACTTTTTATATGCACCTTGGACAGAATGATTAATTACTTCATGTCTCAGGCTCCCCCACTAAGTGGTAAACTCCTTGAGTTTTATTCAAGGGCTAAATCTTTTTATTTCCATATCCTCGTTTATTAGGAGAGTGCCTGGTGCATAGTAGAAATGCAGGAACCATTTGACAGAGACATAAGTGAATGAGTGAATGATCTAGGAGAAAAGAAGATAAATGGTAACTATGTGAGGTGATGGATGTGTTTGTTAGTTTAATTGTGATAACCACTTCAAAATGTATACATATATCAAATAATGACATTGTATACTTGAAATATATACTTTTTATTTGTCAATTATACCACAAAAAAGCTGAAAAAATTAAAATCTATTCTGTTATATACAACCAATAACTTAAAGAAAGAAAATGATTCAAATAAGGAAAGAGTAAACCAAGCCCAGGTTACAAACTCCTAAAACTTGTCAACCTAAGCAGTATTCCAAAATGTCCCTTAGGGCGTACATTTTAGTGTATTTCAGAATTCCAGGTATCTAGTGTAATGCAGTAAGATTATAGTCAGCCCAAACCAAAATGATGTGTTATTCTCAGTTTGTCACCCCTTCTAACCACCACACCAATTCACAGAAAAGTGCGTGAGTACCTGTATGCGTATGCATGCGCGCACACACACACACACACACACACACACACACACACACAGATTCACCTCTCAAATTGATGCAATTCTGGCCTTCATCTCCATTTCAAAATTAACCTTGCCTTCCCTTATTCCCAAAATGCTAATTAAATTACTTCAAAAAGGAGTAGTATTTATCCTTTCTAAATAACATTTACCTTAATGTGGAGGCCTTAAGTAAAAATATAATTAAATTTTAAAAATATAACTAAATTTAAATTCCTAGATATGACAGAAAAATGAATAAAAGTAAGTTTGCCTTGCTTTTCTTGTACTGAGGAAGAGAATGTCTGCTTAACCTAAATATAGAATCATCCCTACATCTTTGGTGATGATAAGAATTCATTTAGCACTGATAGGTCTTAAGAATATGAGAAGTTATTTTCACAGGATTTTGAATAGTTTCTAGTTTTCCAAAATGCCTATTATTCTTTGCCACATTCTTTTTAAAAAATTTTTAATGTTTGTTTTTGAAAGAGAGACAGAGTGTGAGCAGGGGAGGGGCAGAGAGAGGGGGAGACACAGAATCTGAAGCAGGTTCCAGGTTCTGGGCTGTCAGCACACAACCCAACATGGGGCCTGAACCCACAGACTGTAAGATCATGACCTGAGCTGAAGTCGGACGCTTAACCGGCTGAGCCACCTAGGCACCCCTCTTTGTCCCTCTATAAATGTAAATTACTCAGAAATGACATTTTGAGGTAACTTTTGCAAAAATGCATGTTTTGACTTTACACAACGTGAATTTCTTTGTGAAATTCAGTTAACCACAAGTTATTGGAAAACTTTGATTTAGATGTTGATTTCTGTGGGTCATATAAAAGAGTTTCAGCTTAAGAAATAGAAAATGTGGGGCGCCTGGGTGGCGCAGTCGGTTAAGCATCCGACTTCAGCCAGGTCACGATCTCGCGGTCCGTGAGTTCGAGCCCCGCGTCGGGCTCTGGGCTGATGGCTCAGAGCCTGGAGCCTGTTTCCGATTCTGTGTCTCCCTCTCTCTCTGCCCCTCCCCCGTTCATGCTCTGTCTCTCTCTGTCCCAAAAATAAAAATAAAACGTTGAAAAAAAAATTAAAAAAAAGAAATAGAAAATGTGTTTCATTTGAAGTTCATCAGTAGCTTAATGCATTATTTATAATTCCTTCATCATACACATCAAGTGCATGGACTCTAAACTCTATCCTGATTTGTTCATTTTGGACACTTTGACTGGCGTGAGGTCATAGATACCATATGTTTTCACTCTTATGTGGATCCTGAGAAACTTAACAGAAACCCATGGGAGAGGGGAAGGAAAAAAAAAAAAGAGGTTAGAGTGGGAAAGAGCCAAAGCATAAGAGACTCTTAAAAACTGAGAACAAACTGAGGGTTGATGGGGGGTGGGAGGGAGGGGAGGGGTGGTGATGGGTATTGAAGAGGGCATCTTTTGGGATGAGCACTGGGTGTTGTATGGAAACCAATTTGACAATAAATTTCATATATTAAAAAAAAAGAAACTAAAAAATAAATAAACTCTATCCTGTAGAATTAACTTAAAATATGAAGATAGTTAATTTTTAGAAAACAAACTTTAAAATCTCTAATTTTTTATTCAAAATTCATTTTGAAATTTTTACTTTTCAGTGAATGAGAAAATAGGCATCTATTCTAGATTTTTAAATAAGTATTTATTTTTAACTGATGTCATGGTATAAAAAGTACATAACTAAACCTATACATGCACATATTCACATACACACCAAAAATAAATAAATGAATGAATGAATGAATGAATAAATGAATAAATAAATAAATAAATAAATTATAGCTACTTTTCATTACAAGCTCAAAGTAAAAGCCTATGGATTATTTTATTTTATTTTTATTTATTTATGTTTTTAAAATGTTTTTAATGTTTATTTATTTTTGAGAGAGACAGAACGTAAGCAGGGAAGGGTCAGAGAGAGACACACACAGAATCCAAAGCAGTCTCCAGGCTCTGAGCTGTCAGCACAGAGCCCCACACAGGGCTCAAACCCACGACTGTGAGATCATGACCTGAGCGGAAGTTGGAGGCTTAACCCACTGAGCCACTCAGGCTCTGCGCCTATGGATTATTTTACTAAACTCTGGACATAACAATTTTGCAATAGCTACTCTAAATATATATGAGTCCCACTCAAGTGCTATATTTGCTTGCTCAGGCAGGAAAAGTCATATGCTTTACAAATTGTTAGGAGTTAGACACAGAAAAGTGTTGTGAAAACATTTAATTGTAAGTTTTAAACATTTAAAGTATCTTAAAATTAATGTGGCTTATGAACACATACTGCTTTCAAAATGCATCTCTACCCACCCCCACCTCCACAACTACAACATAATTAATCCAGAATATGTACATATAGGGGGAAATTCCAGTCTCCCCTCTAAACTAAGGAAGACAGTCATGTAAATATCCCCAAATTTCAAGTATTTCTCTTTAATACACAGTAGATTACATCACATTGTAGAAGTACATGATCAACTTACAAATCACTTATTTGATCTCTGTTATAATAGAAGCATGTCAGCGAAATCTCAGACCCCTTGTACAACACTGAACTTGAAATATCAGTAGTGTTGGGGAGAAAAAAAATGTTTCTCTGCCCTTCAAGTTTCTTCTTCTTGGTCTCAGAATTAAATTGACATGAGACAGATTAATAGTAGAAAATCAAAATTTGATAACATGTATTCCTTTTGTATACATGGGAGACACCCAGGAAAACAGAGTAACTCACTGAAATAACATAAACCATCATGTTAAATACCATCCCCAGATAACAACAAAAGAAAATGTTGATTTAGGGAGTCAGTTATAGGAGGTTACCAAGAAAAGTACAGTAAACAAGGGAAAGGTTGTTATGTAGATTGAAGTCCCTGCCTCTCTACTGATAACTGTTTCTGGAGATTTAGAGTTATTAGTTCCTTCCAGGCACTAAGGGAGACAGCCTTACAAATGGAGATTTCCTTTATAGGAGTAAATGTCTTTTACAAAAGGGTGATTTCTGCTTGGTTTTCATAGCTTCTCTTGTGTCTGTTTCTTAAAAATAGCCAACTTAGAATAATGAATATGCCAAAGAGACATATCTTGTAGTGGCAAAATTCGCTCCCCTATAATAGCTACAGTTGGGGCAAGGAGTGATTTATGAGGCTTGCTGAGAAAGCTCAATTTAAATAATTTTTGTTACTGTAAATCTTTTTGGTCACAGGACAATAAAGTCAGGAACCAGAAAACACTAATGATCAGGGAACCTAGTGGCCATTATAATGGTTTATAATGGATTTTTTCCTGAAAAGGGGAAGGTTTTTTTTTTTTTTTTGATAATTCAATTGACTTCTTGATTAAAAAAGTACCAGTTGGTCAGAAACCAGTGCTGATTGCAGAAACTAATACTGAATACAGTATTTGTGGCAGTGGGAGATTTAGTTGGCTGGTGTGATGATAGAAGCTCTAAAGGAACACTGTCTCTGGGAATTGCTTATTTTTGGTGATGCTGTTATTGACTGCCTTGTGAAACTGGGCTTGAACACTGTGCATACAGGCTCTGCACTCCAATGCATCATCTAATGGGATCATTTTTGAGAGTCAAAGAGGATGCCGTTAATGTGAGAGAAAGTTGGCAGGCATAGAGACTCCTGGGGAAAAAAAAAACAGTCTATCATCACCCTACCTGTGTCTGGCAGTGGGCCATGGTCTTGTGTAGGTCAAAATATAGCAACTGCCCTCTTATAAGCAGTCCTGAATGCATTGAAGTTATTTGTTGCTTTGAATCTGGCAACATTGGACAAAATATAGAAGATTATTACTTTTGAAGTATAAAAAATGTGTTACATTGTGTTTGGCACTTTGGAGAATGGCTTCACTTAAAGAGGAGGAAAAACATACAAAGGTGAATTTACTCCATAAGGGCTAGTCATGACTTGCACGATGTATACTTCATTTGGAAAACAAGATCTCAGAGTTAGCAAATATCTCTGAGTCTTTAATACTAAGAGATCTCTAAACCAGTTTAAGCCAGAGGTGGAGGATGCAATGCCCTATTTCTATAAGATAGCTATACCTTTAGAAACCTCAATTTTGGAGGATGCATCTGAAAACAAAAATAAATAATGTTTACATGTATACATATATATATATATATATATATATATATATATATGTATATATATGTGTGTGTGTGTGTGTGTGTGTTTACATATATATTCAACACAAATATATATATAAAGGAAAAGGAAAAAAATTCTCAATATTTTAGTCTCTTAGTTGTACCCAACACAAATGCTCTCTGGCTGAGAGAAAAAGCTTAGGGTTTTTGAAGGCTGTCATATAGTTTGTAGAATTTGTAAAAATGCTGCAGAACCCATCTTGGAAAATAGGCAGGGATTGTACCTGTCAAGGAAAAGAAAAAGGAACAATCTGGATGTGCGGCTTCCACAAAGGGACATGGATACTTGTCTCCCATAAGACTCATAAAAGGTAGAATTCCTTCCAAATCAGAAGAATGTGAGGGGTCAGTGCCCAAATCACTAAGGCCACTCCACCATTCATACAGGTATAAAAACAAGCAACTAAAAAAAAAAAAAAAAAAAGAAAGAAAAATCAAGTTGGCCTCAGAATTCTCTGAAACACAGAAGGGAAAATGTATAGTAATTTGAGGTAAAGAACTTGAGACCCAAGATTTTTATACTCAGCTAAGTTGTCATTCACAGAGGACAGAGCAGAAATACATTTTAAAGTACAGTGTATTTAGAAACTACAAAACTTTGTATCCTTAGAGGAGAAACTGATGAGGTTTCAGGGTGATAGTGGGGTTCATGGGTTCCGGCGCTGATGGCCAAGAAAGAATTCTTGAGACATCTTTGGTGCAAAAAGGTGATTTTATGAAAGCATGAGGCCAGGACCCATGGGCAAAAAGCGTTGTATGGGGTTGTGACAGGTAACTAGTTATATACCATGGATTGGGGGGAGGTAAAGTCTACAGGGAAGTTTCCAAAGAGACTTTCATATGCTAAAGACTCACAGATTACTGAAAGCCTAACTATTATCAGACTAAATTTGTTTTTTCCCTCTAGCAAAACATTAACATTAAGACAGTAGGGAGTTTCTGGAGAAATGTTATACTCTGTGTTTGCCTCAAGTATTTGTCCATGGCTGCAGGTTATAAGGCAATTTAATTTTACTTTCCATTTCCTACTTGCCTTTGTTTCTCACATTACTATGGAGGGAAGGGTGATACTACTGGCTCCAGGAAACTGAGTCTATAGGTTTCTGGAGATTAGGCTATTGATAAAATTGCCTTTTTCTTATAATTTACTAAGATATTTGTAAACTGATGGAGACTCTATCAATTTAACCATTTGTTTTCTGTCCTTTCCTTTGTCCTTGGGCAACAAGGAGTGCCTAAGGAATGTCACACATATCCAACCTGGGAAGGAGGGGGGGCACGAGCTTGTGCTTGGCCCTCAGCTTGGCTTCTGGTCCCTCATCAAGACCACTTAAGGAACTTCTCTAGGCTAGCAGGCCTAACATAAAGAAGTGATGTCAGTATCAACACTTATATTAAGCATGGAATTAGAGAATTATAAATATAGCTTCAAACATAGTCAAATACATAGTTATTTAAAGATAACACAAATTAATGTAAAATAACAAATAATTTTAAACACATCATATTATAAAAAGAATAAAATTTGGGAAGCAAGAAAAAAATGGATACTAATTAATTTTCAGATAAAGACAGACGGAATTTAGTTATTTTTGAAGAAAATGGAGTAATAATTATATATAACATATGTATTAATATGTAAATATTTTCACAAAAAATGATGTTAAATAATGTATGGAATAAAAACAGACTTTTTTCCAAAAAATCTACGAAATACAAACAGAAATATAATAAGCAGAGCAAAAGCTAATTATTAAAAAAAAAGAATTGACAAGAATAAATAAAATATGTCACAAAATTAAAATTAGATTAAAATTAAGACTCTGTAATTTAAGAAATGAACAAAAGTTTTAAAAAGGAAAATGAAGAATACTAACCCATAAATGTCTGTGTTTGGTACTGGCTCCTTTTAATTGTGGCCAAAAGCAGACACTATTACCAACGTATAGAAAATGTATATGCAAGTTCTTATATATAACTCTATTTGTAAATTTGAGGTTGGAAGACCTACTTAGTTCACTCAAGGGCCACTTCAATATTTATCTAATCCAGTGTTTTAGACTGTCAGTTACCCCAGATTTGATTCTCACTTAAATGATGTAATTTCAAGTCTGTAATCTTATAGGGAAACAGAAAGCATTTCATAAACGTCAGTAAGGGATAATTATGTTATCTATCTATCTATCTATATATATATTTTATTTTTCTAAACATAGGCAACTGAAAATTCAGGGCATTCCAAGGCATTCTGCTGTGATTCTATGTGGAAAGGTGACTATTTTCTTAGAATTTAGTACTGTTCTTAAAATTGTTATTTCCTTCCTGGTAGCCGGAAGGAAATTAATTTTAAGACAAAATATTTGGTATATAGATATTTCAAGTAGAGCTATAAATGATTTTACATTAACCTAAAATAGAATGTTTGGTATAAAGTAAGCAAATATCTGGGGAAATTAATTCCCATTTGAAATGTGTGATTACAAAAAACCCAACCCTGATAATAGTGTAAAACTTAAGTTGCCCAGTGGATTTCATGTCATAATTATGAAAGTACTCCAGTTATTGAAAATTAAAAATAATATTTGCTGGAGAATATTAGAGAACATATTAGAGAAACATCATGATGATATTGGAAGTATTGCTTTTGTGCCATTGCTAATTTGCCCTTTTTCAGAAAAAAAGAAAGAAATTTCCATTTCTTGATTCAAGATTAAAAAAAAAGTCCACATATTGTGATTATTTAGTGGGTTTCATAAGACACTTCTCATCTCTCTTTTAAAATTATTTGTTGAATAAACTTAGACAACATTCCTGCAGAGTTTCCCTAGCTGTAACTTGTCCAGTTGTTTCTCTAAGTTCCTCTGACTTTGGAATGTTCTTTAAATTAGTAGTTGGGTCTAAAGGTTGGTCAGTAGAGTTTGATTATTTTATTTGTTTGTTTAATGGCCAAGATCACTTCATAAGTGCTATGTTTTGTTTTGTTTTTTCCAAGAAGAGAAACATATATCTCTTTTTGTTAGGTCAATGACCAGGGATGTTCAGATTATGAATTCTTTAGGAGTTGAAAATTGAGTATAAAGAGATACATCCTCTTAGCTATTTTTTACCCAGAAGTATAATTTCTATAAGGAAGCTGAATAAAACTTTGTTCTTTCTTTTTATTTTCTGTTTTTCAAAAAAATGTTATTAGCATCCTACAATTTTGAATACAACAGAAAATTATTGGCTCCAATTTTTTATTGGCTTCTGTTTTTCTTCCTCATGCTTTTTGCTATGTGACTTTGCAGATTCTCTCAATAAAAGCAAATTGTATTCTGTAACCCCTTGACTTTGAATCCAAGTATGTGATTTCTTTTAGCCAATATAATATTAGCAAATATGAAATAAGCAGAGGCATGAAATACATTTAGGTGGTTTGACTTTCTTTTGTATATTTGTCTTTATCGTGAGAAGAACATTTCCTAAGAAGCCTACCCATCAAGGAAGCTGAGAAAGATGTGAACCTGAAACATAGAACTAAGCCCAACCTAGATTAACCTCCTCCAGCCTGGATATTAGCAAGAAAGAATAAATAATTATTTTATGCCACTAACTTTGTGTGTGGTTTTATGCAATCTTTTTGTGGCAACAACTAATAAGCTCACCAGTAGTTTTTTGTTTGTTTGTTTCTGCTTTTATTTTTATTTATTCAATTTTTATTTATTTTTGAGAGAGAGACAGAGCATGAGTGGGGAAGGGGCAGAGAGAGTTGGAGACACAATCCAAAGCAGGCTCCAGGCTCTGAGCTGTCAGCAGAGAGCCCAAGGTGGGGCTTGAACTCATAAGCCATGAGATCATGACCTGAGCTGAAGTCAGATGCTCAATCGACTGAGTCACCCTGGCGCCCTGTTTTTTATTGTTTTAGTACCATAAAGGACGTGTGAATTTAAACACATGTGTTTCAGTCATTTGCAGTTACTTTCTTTAATTAAGTTATGATTGTCTCAAAATTAGACCAAAGTGGGAACATCCTCATCTTTTACTATGTCCTTTAACATAATTCTAATGGTCTTTGATAATCTAGGACTCAAAAATTATTATTTCAGCTCCATATTTATTCAAATAACAGAAGTAGTAAAAAATGAAATGGGTATAAGAGAGTCTAGACAAGTTCTAATTGTTTTCTGTAATTATTATTTCAATATTTTCTTAAAAATTCTTTACTGAATGAAATAATATTTTTGTGGGGTGGATGTCTTAGTTTTACAAATACCTTACACATTGTTTTCTATGCCTACTGGGTAAATACCTCCAACAAAGCACTATAAATGCCAAAAGAGTATCAACGATAACTGTATTAACTCCATAACCCTTTCCCAAACATAATAGCCTGTATCCCCCTTGAACACACACCTGTACTTCATCTTCCTGAATAACTTCTGGAAAGACACAATGAAAGGAAATTTCACTTACTCAGAAAAATTCTAGTAACTGGGATAAGGATTGGAGATTTTACTTACCTACTTATTCATTTTTTTAATTAATGAATTGATTAATTAACTTATGAGACAGTACGGGCAGGGGAGGGGCAAAGGGAGAGGGGAAAGAATCTTAAGCAGGCTCCATGCCCAGTGCTGAGCCTGTTGCAGGGATCCATCTCTCTACCGGGAGATCATGACCTGAGCTGATATCAAGAAATGGACATTTAACTGACTGAGCCACCTGGTTGCCCCAGGGATTATATTTAACAAGCAGTTACCTTGTTTCAATTCAATGACGTCTATAATAAGCAATATTCTCAATCTATTTCTACACATGCAGTAAATCTTATGCTCTGAACATAGAATTATCATTATTTGTGTAACACAAACTATAAAACTATGGAAATATATGGTATTGGGAATAATACCATAATCTAGTGGTCACTTAATTATTACTATTATTTTACAAATAAAAAGTTTTTCTATTGAAAATAGACTGTTATTAGTCAACTAAAATAGAAATGAAATATATCCTGCAAAACCCAGAATGTTTAAGTGTCCCTCATATAGAAACATATTTTTTTCATTTTCAGGTATCCATATGTTTACTCTGCTTGATTTATTATATTTATGAGAATTATCTTCTTCTTGGAACTTAATAATTCCCCAAATGTAATGTTAGCTAAAAGAATCCTAAATAAGAAATCAGTGGAGAATATGTCTAATTCTTTTGATATCCCTAAAATGTTATGCAGCACCTTAATTGACATTCTTAGTTAATTTTAACTTTTATGTCAATCAATAATAGTAAAATTTATTCTTTAATTGCAACTATTTAAAATATTTTCACTTGAAATATTATTTGAAAAATTATTACTTCACTAAAGTAATACTCTAATTCTTTACAAAATGACAGATTTTTTAGGGAGCAATGCAAATAATTCCCAGTTATAAGTTACATGCCTTTTTTTAGGTTGAATGTGGCCCAAATATCATTGGATGACTATACGACAATATTATTTTCCAGTGATTTTTGTCAGATTCCAGTCATATAAGATATCTAGATAAAAATAAATGAATAGCCCCAACTAGAAAGGAGAGTCATAAGCCTGGGTATTAAATGTGTTTAAATGTGTTAAAAATCTAGTTGAAGGGGCATCTGGGTAGCTCAGTCACTTAAGAGTTGGACTCTCAGTTTTGGCTCAGCTCATGATCTCAAGGTGACATGGGTTCCAGCTCCACATTGGGCTCTGTGCTTACACTGCAGAACCTGCTTGGGATTCTCTCTCTCTTCCTCTTTTTCTGCCCCTTCCCTGCTCACACTGCCTCTGTTTCAAAATAAATAAACTTTAAAAAGCATCTGGTTTTGATAATCCATCATTAGACAAATCAGGCCTTGACTCAACGTCTAGTATGCTAATAGCTATTATCATCATGATGTCGGTCATGATGTTATTCTTATTGTGATTTAAGTATATCTAAAGTGATTATGGTAGTTTTTAAATATCTATGCACTTTTCTTCACCTAGAATTTAAAAAGGACAAATACAAAAAGTTAAAGGTTTAATAATTTTCTATCATAACATGTCCAGATACTGTTAATGTTTTAAAGTACAACTCAAAAGTTTTCGTCTCTATTTCTAAAAAGGAATTATCTTTCCTTCCTTTGAACTTTTATTATATTTTATTATTACCTCAGTCTTCTATCAATGGCTTATTTATATACACATCTATCTTTGAGAATAAAAAATTATTTCCCTGAGCATGAGATCTTAAGTCTTGCATATAGTAATTTTCACTAAATATTTGTTGAATGAATGAAAAATTAATTAATGGATTGTATCAGTAAAACAAAAGATGATAATGTTATCGTTATCTGGTAAACAGTCCTTTCAATATTCAAATGCAGTAATGTGTTGTTAATGTATTTCAAGACATGTGCTTCCCATTTGATGCTTGGATTGTCAAATGCTCATGGCTTATTAACCCTGTGGCTTATGAAATTTGAAAAAGAAGTCACTAGTCGTATTTACATATTTCTCAAAACCATTATTTCTTATGTTTCTCCTATTGAATAATTCATAAAATAAATAAATAGTTTTAAAGTAGAAATACCAAGAGACAGTAAATTGTCTCTATTAGAAAGAGAGGAAAATAGAGATATAATTTAAAAATCAAAAATATATGTAATATTCATTAGTTGCAGGTGAACATTACATACAAATGAATCTCATCTTTTCAGTCAACAAACACTTGGAGAGGACTGGCCTATGTAGAGAGAAATGATGAAAAATCAGACCGTTTCCCTTCAGGAATTCCCTTAACTAAGATAGAATATAGGAATATAAAAACCTAAGTATAAAATGATGAATTAAGTTCTGTAAAGAACTAACTGAAAAGTGCTAAAGGAATAGTGGGAAGTGCAGAGGCAACTAAAAAAAATGGTTTCAGAGGGGGCAGTCAGGACACTTCAAAGGGGAGGTGACATTTGAACTAATTGTTAAAAGTGTGCAATACAGTTTGTCCTTCAAGTATTTGTGCAGAAAGGCAGTATTCTAGATACAGAGAGCATAAGTTCAATTTAATGAAGGCTGAAGAAGTATGAAAGATTTGGGAACAGGATGTAAGTGGGATGGTTGGGTATCTATTACATGAATGTCTTAGAGGAGTTGAAGAGTTTGCTCCTAAAGAAAGTGACTTAGAATGACATCAGAAAAAGGACTGTAGAAGAGTTTCCAAGTGTTAGACTTTTATCCTCGAGGTAATGGAAACCTGTCAGAGGTTTTTAGGTGGTAAATAAAATAATGAAATTTGTATTTAAGCCAATAACTCCAGTTGATAATACAATTAAACATAAAAATTACAAAAATATAGCACATTTTTTTGGACAGTGTGTTAATAAATTGTGTTTTGGTTAACAGTTTCATTTCACTGGAAAACTGAAATCAAGTAAATTGCAAAACATTTGATTACTGGGATAGAAGTACCTAAATTGTGATGTCCCTTTTTGTTGTTAGAAGGTTTTTAATAATGATTTTCTAGTCAGGGCAGGAAATAATTTCTATGATCTTCATTCCACTAAAGCTGTTAAATCTCTCCATTTCAAAGGTTATATAAAAAAATAAAGTCTGTGAGATATTTTTGTTTCTGAAGCATTATAAGGAAAACCAAAACTCTTTTGTCTATGAGGATATTTTGAGCAATATAAGAAGTCAGAGACCACCATCACTTATTAATAGAATAGTATGTATCAGTCACCTTTTTGACCTGCATTTATGTACATATGTCCATTGATTTTCATTTAGCCCTAAGAGATGTATAGATGTGGAATCTGAGGTCAAGAGAAGTTTAGTACCTTCCCTGGGTTCATCATAGTAACAGTGGTAGAGCTATTTGACTTCAAACTAATAATAATAATAATAATAATAATAATAATAATAATAATGTTTTATTATTTTATTATTTAAAATTTATATATTTTTATTTATTTTTATATTGTAATATAATTTATTGACAACTTGGTTTCTTTTTTTCTCACATATTCTTTTTTTTTTCAATATATGAAATTTATTGTCAAATTGGTTTCCATACAACATCAGTGCTCATCCCAAAAGGTGCCCTCCTCAATACCCATCACCCACCCTCCCCTCCCTCCCACCCCCATCAACCCTCAGTTTGTTCCAGTTTTTAAGAGTCTCTTATGCTTTGGCTCTCTCCCACTCTAACCTCTTTTTTTTTTCTTCCCCTCCCCCCATGGGTTTCTGTTAAGTTTCTCAGGATCCACATAAGAGTGAAAACATATGGTATCTGTCTTTCTCTGTATGGCTTATTTCACTTAGCATAACACTCTCCAGTTCCATCCATGTTGCTACAAAGGGCCATATTTCATTCTTTCTCATCGCCATGTAGTACTCCATTGTGTATATAAACCACATTTTTTTTTATCCCTTCATCAGTTGATGGACATTTCGACTCTTTCCATAATTTGGCTATTGTTGAGAGTGCTGCTATAACCATTGGGGTACAAGTGCCCCTATGCATCAGTACTCCTGTATCCCTTGGGTAAATTCCTAGCAGTGCTATTGCTGGGTCATACGATAGGTCTATTGTTAATTTTTTGAGGAACCTCCACACTGTTTTCCAGAGTGGCTGCACCAATTTGCATTCCCACCAACAGTGCAAGAGGGTTCCCGTTTCTCCACATCCTCTCCAGCATCTATAGTTTCCTGATTTGTTCATTTTGGCCACTCTGATTGGCGTGAGGTGATATCTGAGTGTGGTTTCGATTTGTACTTCCCTGATGAGGAGCGATGTTGAGCATCTTTTCATGTGCCTGTTGGCCATCCGGATGTCTTCTTTAGAGAAGTGTCTCTTCATGTTTTCTGCCCATTTCTTCACTGGGTTATTTGTTTTTCGGGTGTGGAGTTTGGTGAGCTCTTTATAGATTTTGGATACTAGCCCTTCGTCCGATATGTCATTTGCAAATATCTTTTCCCATTCCGTTGGTTGCCTTTTAGTTTTGTTGGTTGTTTCCTTTGCTGTGCAGAAGTTTTTTACCTTCATAAGGACCCAGTACTTCATTTTTGCTTTTAATTCCCTTGCCTTTGGGGATGTGTCAAGTAAGAAATTGCTGCGGCTGAGGTCAGAGAGGTCTTTTCCTGCTTTCTCCTCTAGGGTTTTGATGGTTTCCTGTCTCACATTCAGGTCCTTTACCCATTTTGAGTTTGTTTTTGTGAATGGTGTGAGAAAGTGGTCTAGTTTCAATCTTCTGCATGTTGCTGTCCAGTTCTCTCAGCACCATTTGTTAAAGAGGCTGTCTTTTTTCCATTGGATGTTCTTTCCTGCTTTGTCAAAGATTAGTTGGCCATACGTTTGTGGGTCTAGTTCTGGAGTTTCTATTCGATTCCATTGGTCTATGTGTCTGTTTTTGTGCCAGTACCATGCCAATACCATACAACACCCAGTGCTCATTCCACCAAGTGCCCTCCTCAGTGCCCATTAGCCACTTTCCCCTCTTCCCCACCCCCCATCAACCCTCAGTTTGTTCTCAGTATCCGAGAGTCTACTATGGTTTGCCTCCCTCCCTGTCTGTAACTATTTTTCCCCTTCCCCTCCCTCATGATCTTCTATGAAATTTCTCAAGATCCACCTATGAATGAAAATATATGGTATCTGTCTTTCTCTGACTGACTTATATCACTTAGCAGAATACCTCCCTGTTCCATCCATGTTGCTGCAAATGGCCAGATTTCATTCTTTCTCATTGCCAAGTAGTATTCCATTGTATATATAAACCACGTCTTCTTTATCCATTCGTCAATTGATGGACATTTAGGCTCTGTCCATAATTTCGCTATTGTTGAAAGTGCTGCTATAAACATTAGCATACATATTTTTTGAGGAACCTCCACACTGTTTTCCAGAGCGGCTGTACCAGTTTGCATTCCCACCAACAGTGCAAGAGGGTTCCCGCTTCTCCACATCCTTGCGAGCATCTATAGTCTGCTGATTTGTTCATTTTAGCCACTCTGACTGGCATGAGGTGATATCTCAGTGTGTTTTTGATTTGTATTTCCCTGATGAGGAGTGACGTTGAGCATCGTTTCATGTGTCTGTTAGCCCTCTGGATGTCTTCTTTGGAAAAGTGTCTATTCATGTCTTCTGCCCATTTCTTCACTGGATTACATGTTTTTTCAGGTGTGGAGTTTGGTGAGTTTTTTATAGGTTTTGGATACTAACCCTTTATCTGATATGTCATTTGCAAATATCTTTTCCCATTACGTACATTGTCTTTTAGTTTTGTTGACTGTTTCCTTGGCAATGCAGAAGCTATCTTGATGAGGTCCCAGTAGCTCATTTTTGCTTCTAATTCCCTTGCCTTTGAGATGTGTCGAGTAAGAAGTTGCTGCAGCTCAGGTTAAAGAGGCTGTTGCCTGCTTTCTCCTTTAGGGTTTTGATGGCTTCCTGTCTCACATTCAGGTCCTTTATCCATTTTGAGTTTGTTTTTGTGAATCGTGTAAGAAAGTGGTCCACTTTCATTCCTCTGCATGTTGCTCTCCAGTTCTCCCAGCACCATTCGTTAAAGAGACTGTCTTTTTTCCATTGGATAACCTTTCCTGCTTTGTCAAAGATGAGTTGGCCATGCATTTGTGGGTCCAGTTCTGGAGTCTTTATTCTATTCCATTGGGCTAAGTATCTGTTTTTGTGCCAATGCCATACTGTCTTGATGATTACAGCTTTGTAGTAGAGGCTAAAGTCTGGGATTGTGATGCCTCCCACTTTGGTTTTCTTTTTCAACATTATGGTGGCTATTCAGGATCTTTTGTGGTTCCATACAAATTTTAGAATTGTTTGTTCTAGCTTCGAGAAGAATGCTGGTGCAATTTTGATTGGGATTGCATCAAATGTGTAGATTGCTTTGGGTAGTATTGACATTTTGACAATATTTATTCTTCCAATCCATGAGCATGGAATGTTTTTCCATTTCTTTGTATCTTCTTCAGTTTCCTTCATAAGCTTTCTGTGTTTTTTTTTTATTTTTAAAAAAATTTTTTTTTTCAACGTTTATTTATTTTTGGGACAGAGAGAGACAGAGCATGAATGGGGGAGGGGCAGAGAGAGAGGGAGACACAGAATCGGAAACAGGCTCCAGGCTTTGAGCCATCAGTCCAGAGCCCGATGCGGGGCTCGAACTCGCGGACCGCGAGATCGTGACCTGGCTGAAGTCGGACGCTTAACCGACTGCGCCACCCAGGCGCCCCTTTCTGTGGTTTTCAGCATACAGATCTTTTACATCTTTGGTTAGGTTTATTCCTAGGTGTTTATGCTTCTTGGTGCAATTGTGAATGGGATCAGTTTCTTTCTTTGTCTTTCTGTTGCTTCATTATTAGTGTATAAGAATGCAACTGATTTCTGTACATTGATTTTGTATCCTGCAACTTTGCTGAATTCATGTATCAGTTCTAGCAGACTTTTGGTGGAGTCTATTGGATTTTCCATGTATAATATCATGTCATCTGCAAAGAGTGAAAGCTTGACTTCATCTTTGCCAATTTTGATGCCTTTGATTTCCTTTTGTTTTCTGATTGCTGATGCTAGAACTTCCAACACTATGTTAAACAACAGCGGTGAGAGTGGATATCCCTGTTGTGTTCCTGATCTCAGGAGGAAAGCTCTCAGTTTTTCCCCATTGAGGATGATATTAGCTGTGGCTTTTCATAAATGGCTTCTGTAATGTTTAAGTATGTTCCTTCTATCCCGACTTTCTTGAGGGTTTTTATTAAGAAAGAATGCTGAATTTTGTCAAATGCTTTTTCTGCATCGATTGACAGGATCATATGGTTCTTATCTTTTCTTTTATTTATGTGATGTATCACATTGATTGATTTGTGAATGATTGTTGAACCAGCCCTGCAGCCCAGGAGTGAGTCCCACTTGATCATGGTGAATAATTCTTTTTATATGCTGTTGAATTCGATTTGCTAGTATCTTACTGAGAATTTTTGCCTCCATATTCATCAAGAATATTGGCCTGTAGTTCTCCTTTTTGCTGGGTCTCTGTCTGGTTTAGGAATCAAAGTAATGCTGGCTTCATAGAATGAGTCTGGAAGTTTTCCTTCCCTTTCTATTTTTTTGGAACAGCTTGAGAAGGATAGGTATTATCTTTGCGTTAAATGTCTGGTAGAATTACCCAAGGAAGCCATCTGGTTCTGGACTCATTTGTTGCAAGATTTTTGATAACTGATTCAATTTATTCACTGGTTATGGGTCTGTTCAAGTTTTCTATTTCTTCCTGTTTGAGTTTTGGAAATGTGTGAGTGCTTAGGAATTTGTCCATTTCTTCCAGGTTGTCCAGTTTGTTGGCATATAATTTTTCATAGTATTCCCTGATAATTGCTTGTATTTCTGAGGGATTGGTTGTAATAATCCCACTTTCATTCATGGTTTTATCTATTTGGGTCATCTCCCTTTTCTTTTTGAGAAGCCTGGCTAGAGGTTTATCAATTTTGTTTATTTTTTCAAAAAACCAACTCTTGGTTTCATTGATCTGCTCTACAGTTTTTTTTAGATTCTATATTGTTTATTTCTGCTCTGATCTTTATTATTTCTCTTCTTCTGCTGTGTTTGGGATGTATTTGCTGTTATGCTTCTATTTCCTTTATGTGTGCTGTTAGATTTTGTATTGGGGATATTTCTTGTTTCTTGAGTTAGGCGTGGATTGCAGTATATTTTCCTCTCAAGACTGCCTTTGCTGCATCCCAAAGCATTTGGATTGTTGTATTTTTATCTTCATTTGTTTCCATATATTTTTTAAATTTCTTTTCTAATTGCCTGCTCACCCTATTCATTCTTTAGTAGGGTGTCCTTAACCTCCATGCTTTTGGAGGTTTTCCAGACTTTTTCCTGTGATTGATTTCAAGCTTCATAGCATTGTGGTCTGAAAGTGTGCATGGTATGATCTCAATTCTTCTATACTTATGAAGGGCTGTTTTGTGACCCAATATGTGATCTATCTTGGAGAATGTTCCATGTGCACTCGAGAAGAAAGTATATTCTGTCGCTTTGGGATGCAGAGTTCTAAATATATCTGTCAAGTCCATCTGTTCCAATGTATCATTCAGAGCCCTTGTTCTTTATTGATTCTGTGTCTAGATGATCTATCCATTGTTGTAAGTGGGGTATTAAAGTCCCCTGCAATTACCACATTCTTATCAATAAGTTTGCTTATGTTTGTGATTAATTGTTTTATGTATTTGGGGCTCCTGTATTCGGCACATAGACATTTATAATTGTTAGCTCTTCCTGATGGATAGACCCTGTAATTATTATATAATGCCCTTCTTTATCTCTTGTTACAGCCTTTAATTTAAAGTCTAGTTTGTCTGAAAAAAAGTATGGCTATTCTAGCTTTCTTTTGACTTCCAGTAGCATGATAGATAGTTCTCCATCCCCTCACTTTCAATCTGAAGGTGTCCTCAGGTCTAAAATGAGTCTCTTGTCCATAGCAAATAATGGATCTTATTTTTTTTTAAATCCATTCTGATACCCTATGTCTTTTGATTGGGGCATTTAGTCCATTTACATTCAGAGTGATTACTGAACAATCAGGATTTAGTGTCATTGTGTTATCTGTAGGGTTTATGCTTGTGGTTTTGTCTCTGGTCCTTTGTAGTCTTTGCAGCATTCCACTCACAGAGTCTCCCTTAGGATCTCCTGCAGGGCTGGTTTAGTGGTCAGAAACTCCAATTTTTGTTTGCCTGGGAAAGGCTTTATCTCTCCTTATATTCTGAATGACAGCCTTGCTGGCTAAAAGATTTTGGCTGCTTATTTTTCCTATTTAGCACATTGAACACTTCCTGCAACTCCCTTCTGGCCTGCCGAGTTTTAGTAGATAGGTCTTCTACTACCCTTATGTGTCTACCCTTGTAGATTAAGGCCTGTTTGTCCCTAGCTGCTTTCAGAATTCTCTCTTTATCCTTGTATTTTGTCAGTTTCACTATGATATGTCATGCAGAAGATTACTTCAAGTTACATCTGAAGGGAGTTCTTTGTGCCTTTTGGATTTCAATGCTTGTTTCCTTCCCCAGATCAGGGAAGTTCTCAGCTATGACTTGTTCAAGTACACCTTCATTCCCTTCCTCTCTCTTTTCTTCATTCAGGAATTACTACGATACCGATATTGTTCTGTTTTATTGAATCACTTAGTTCCCTAATTCTCCCCTCGTATTCCTGGATATTTTTTATTTCTCTTTTTCTCAGCTTCCTCTTTTTCCATAATTTTATCTTCTAATTCACCTATTCTCCCTTCTGCCTCTTCAATCTGCACTGTGGCCACCTCCATTTTATTTTGCACCTCATTTATAGCATATTTTAATTCATCATGACTATTTTTTAGTCATTTGATCTCTGTATCAATAAATTCTCCGCTGTCCTCTATGCTTTTCTCAAGTCCAGCAATTAATTTTATGACTATTATTCTAAATTCTTGTTCAGTTATATTGCTTAAATCTGTTTTGATCAATTCTTTAACTGTCACTTCTTTGTGGAATTTCTTTTGAGTATAACTCTTCTGTTTTGTCATTTTGTCTAGTTTCCTGTCCCTTATGAGTTTTAAAAGCTTGTTATGTGCTCTGCACCTGTGAGCACTGCTATATTAAAGGGGGGTTGTACACTGTCCAGGGCCTGGGCCTTCAAGAAGTGTTTTCTGGAGAGTGTTACTTTATCTCTGTTGTTGTGGCTTTGGTTATTGTGGTTCCCTACTGGTAGTGATGTTTTGGACCCTCCACCAGGTGCTTTGATTTGTTTCTTGAAGTAGCTCTGTAAAGGAAAATAGACAAACAGGAGACAAAAAATATGCAAACACAAATAAAACAAACAAAAAACAAAACAAAACAAACAAATAAAAAAACTGAAAACAATCCAAAAGCAAAATCAAGCGACAGCGAGCCAAGCACAGTGAAGGACCACACCGTGGAGCCCCACAGATCACCGCCAGGGCATATATCACCTGTGTGCGCAGGGGAACAGGGTTGGGTGGTTGGGACTGGTCCACTGCACCACACCTGAGAGAGGTCAGGCAGATACACAATAATAATAGGTTTTAAATAACAGCTATTTTCAAGACATTCTATTAGTGAATTTGATCTTCTACATGTAAATGTAGCTAAAACATTTTATGATTGCAAGATATTAAGCCTCAAACTGGATAGAAATACAGTGCAATTTGTAAAAGAAAAATATCCATTATCTAGAATAAAATATGTAGATTCTCACAGAAGTAGAACAGAAGTTCCTGACATTAGCTCTCTGTGTATCATCTCCTTTTATAACTAACACCTGGTAAATGTACCAGTGTGTTTTCCAATGAATTGAAGTGACTCTTATTATGTTCTCTGGCATCTATGAGATTTTTATGTAGCAGATAATCCAAATAACTGTTGGCAAGAGACGACATATTCAAAAAAGAAAGCAACTAAAATACAACTTTAAAATAAAAATTACCATGGAGGGAAAGATTTTTATCTTAACTCTTTGGTGTGATACACTTGAAGATAACAATTTAGAACTAAATTTGGAGCTCTTCCAATTTTACTGAGTATATAACATTATAAGAAAGTAAATTACTTTCCATCCTGAGTATAATACATATATTCTTCCCACTGAACTCTTTAGAAGAAACAAGTGAGTTCTTTAGCATTCTTTTTCAGGGTAGATTAACCTAAGGCATAAGTACTCTCTTTCATTTTGTTTGTCAGTGAATTCACTACCAATGGAGAATCATGGGATAGTCCAGCTGGAGGAAACTTTTGAGGTTGTACCTTGGTTCTCAAGTCTGTCATGCATAGATGAAGGAAAAAAGATACAAAGAAATGAGAGTCACTGGTGAATTCGTGTGTGATGGGAATGTTGAGAATTGTTTTGGACAACTGAGAATCACTTAGAATCACTAGAACAATTACAAAGATTTAGGGATTATTCAAAGTACAGTTAAGAAGGTTGTGGAATGAATGACCCCATAAGTAACTTCTAGTTGTAGTTATTACTCAGTAGGAGTAGTAGCTGCTACTCAGCTACTCAGTAGTAGCTGCCATCAGTTTACCCAGAGGGTAGCATAGGGTAGGATGAATTTAAATTCTTTGACAAGGGCAAAAAGGCAAAAAAAGAGCTTCTTGAAAGGACTGGCTGAGTGTTATATTTGCCAGGAAATATCTTTTTACTGAAAGACCTGACTAATTACACAACTGTTTGCTGAGCCAAGACTAGAATCAGCTTTAAAATTCTTAACATCCCTCTGGCTTTGAGTTTAGTGTGTGTACGAGGGTGGTAGTGTTGCTCCAAATCTCGTCTGCTTCATGCCACATCAGAACCATAACTCTTGTCTCAGTTGTAACTTTAAAAATATTTATGTGATGGTTTAAGAGTGGTTCTATTAGTTTTCTAGAGCTATCATAACAAAATGCCACAGACCGGGTGGCTTAAAAAACAGAAATTTATTTTCTCATAATTCTGGCAGCTAGAAGTCCAAGATGAAGGTATTGGCAGGTTTGGTTTATTCTGAGACCCTCTGCTTAGCTTGTAAATGGTCACCTTCTCACTGTGTTTTCAAATGGTCTTTCATCTGGGTGTACACAATCCTGGGGTCTCTTTGTGTCTCCAAATTTTCTCTTCTTCTAAGGACACCAGTCAGATTAAGATTAATGTACCCCTGATGGACTCATTTTAACTTAATCACTGCTCTAATGGCCCTGTCTCCAAATATAGTAATGTTCTGAGATACTGGAAGTTAGGCTTTCAATATATGAGTTGGGGGAGGGCACAATTCTGCCCATAACATCAGTCTCACCTTAAGAATGTATAATTCATGGGGCACCTGGGTGGCTCAGTCTGTTGAGCGTCTGACTTTGGCTCAGGTCATGATTTCACGGTTCTTGAGTCTGAGCTCCACATCAGCCTCTCTGCTCTCAGCACAGAGCCCACTTCGAATCCTCTGTTCCCGTCTCTCTCTCCCCTCCCCAACTCACACTCTCACTTTCTCTCAAAAATAAATAAAAACATTTAAAAAATGTAAATTTAATGAGGCTATGTACTATGGTAGTTCTATTTCTCACTGTATTCCAGAACCTTAATGCTATGCTTGCTATATTTTAGATGTTTGATGCTACTTTTGAATGAATGAATGAATGAATGAATGAATCCATCAGGATGATGTGTTTAAAAAGGAGTCTCAAAAAAAAAAACATTTTGAGGAGGTGTTTGTAATATACCTGGAAATAAAAATGCTAAGAATCTTGCTACTTTTGTTTTCCACAAACTGTAAATGATGTTAGAAAATGTCAAGATTTTTTTTTTTCCCTGATACTCATAAAGAACAGTGTGGATGACAAAGGAACACACAATACCATGAAAAAAAGGACAGGGGTATGGAAGATCCAAATTCTTTGACAAAAAGCAGGGAAAAAATTCTATAATTGCCCAAGTAGAAAAACTAAGCTAAAATCTTGTATATGAAACTGCTGCGGTATTGTGGTTTGTTTTTTTTTTTAAAGACCCTTGTCACTTATTCACAGATGAGGCATAGTCTTCTATAGAAAGCATGTGTTTGTATCATTTCTGCTTTTAAGCTGTGCTGTATGATATTACCCCGGGATGTTGAACTAGCACAAGACAGCCCCTTCTGAGGTGGAAAATGATGCTGTGTTATTCACAGTCAAAAGTGAGTATGTACACTCCTTTGGGTGCAAAGGAGACCAAGCATCCCAGAAAAATGCATACAGCTTTTCTGTCAGTAGATGGATTAAAAATCCTTTGGGTGAATTGAAAGCACTGCTAAAATTCTATCTCAGCAGTAAATTTCTTTCTGTTTGTAATACTTTTTCTCCTTTGAATAACATTCTGACCACCTTAAGGATTTGTCTTATGGGCTTTCCCTTTCTCATCCTTCTCATACTCTAATCTTTTCCATTCTTCTTTGACATGTTTTCTTTAAAGCTGTTCATATGTAACTAAAGTAATCTAGAAAAGTAATAAGACGATCCATAGGAACATTAAACAAGACTTTCATGGATTACAGAATTAAAACAATTAGATGTAATGCACCAAAGAACATGACCTAAAACAATGTCACTTAAAATGAGCTGCAATATTGTATGAAAAATAACACTTCCTTTAATTTGTGGATATTTTGATTCTTCAAAGATGTTGGCAATAATTTCTATGTTACTATAAGACTCATCTAATCACACACACACACATACACACACATACACACAAAGGCTGTTTTTTTTTTTTTTTAACCTAAGTTAAAGATCCACCTGGAAACTGTACTCAAGACTAGGAGCTAAAATGAGATTAGAAATTATATAGTAACAGATTTAGAAATCTGAGTTAGAAAAAAAGATAGCATTACTACTAATGAGAAATGAAGCTGAAATAAACATATTTTTTAAGTTTATTTATTTTGAGAGAGAGAGAAAGAGAGAGTCGCAGACAGAGAGAGGGAGAAAGAATCCCAAGCAGGCTCCATGCAGAGCATGGTGCAGGGCTCAAACCCATGAACCATGAGATCAATGACCTAAGCTGACACTAAGAGTTGGACACTCAACAAACAGAGCCACCTACGCGTCCCTGAATAAAACACTTCTAAATTATAATTTTAAGATAAATTAGCCAACTTTGCCAGAGAAGAAACTGTTATCTTTCTAATACCTAACAGAATAATAAGATTATTATCCAAAAAAGATGCAGAGTATATAGTCAAAAATATGGGAAGGAAATATTATAGAAGAAATAGAAGAATATCATCTCAGAAACTTAACTGATTAAAATATTAGATAAGTTTTTGGATTTTACAATATTTGTGGCATTTGACATCTTTTGAAAATATGTACTCTTGGACATTTTCTTTTTCTAAATAAATATTTACTTCTGTACCTTTTATATTCCAGTTATGTATTTCTGCTTATTTTCTTAAAGACAGCACCCTAGATTGCAAAAACTTTAGGACCCACAAAGCCAGGAACCATCCTTGGATTGAATTTAGTTGATCTCAAATGCCATTCCCATCATGGGGCATGTTGCTAGGTTTTTTTTCTTTATGTTGAAATCAAACTTCTCAGCCCATTATCTTTTACTTATAGACCCAAGCTCAATCCTCAGTGACCAAAAGAATAACCTTAATTTTTCTTCCTAAATAGATCTATTATTCTCTTTATTGACTAAGTATGCTTAGTTCCTTCAAGTGTTTTCATGTGAAAATTCTAAACTGGTTTCTATTTTCTGTCTATGCTTCATATTACACTTAAAATGTGTTGGCTAAAATTATAATAAGCAAGATGTGATTTTATGAATTTATAATATAAAGTCATAAAATACTGTTATAATACAACGGTATTTCTGCTATCCCATTTTATTTTTTTATTTTTTTTTTAAATTCTTTTAACGTTTATTTATTTTTGAGACAGAGAGAGACAGAACATGAATGGGGGAGGGTCAGAGAGAGAGAGACACACACACAGAATCTGAAACAGGTTCCAGGGTCTGCGCTGTCAGCACAGAGCCCAACACGGAGCTCGAACTCACGGACCGCGAGATCACACCCTGAGCTGAAGTCGGATGCGTAACCGACTGAGCCACCAAGGCGCCCCTCTGCTATCCCATTTTAGATACTATTTATAATGTAACTAAAGGGAAAAAAAGCTTTTGTTGGTAAGAGGTATACTCACAATTAACATCTCTTTTCTCACAATTTGAACAATTTACAGTTAAATTGTCTAATTAAGCAATATCCTTTTTTTTATAATCTTATTTTTATTAAGTCAGGTACAAATCTACCATTATATACTGTTTCAATTTTTCATAAGGAAATCTTCTAAAATACAAATATATTATGCCTGCCAAATTTCTTTGCTCTGCAAAAAATAAAACTCTTCCTGAGAAGAAGCTCTTAACTCCACATAGCTTCTCTTAGTGTACTCATTTCTTCAGTAATCTTTTTTTTTTCAGTGCTCACAAAAGATATTTTAGTAATACAATATGTATCTTTATCTAGGATGGCAGTGTTTACGTATTTTGGCTTTTAACAGAATTTGCTTCCTTCAAATTTTGAATATCAAAATGGCATTGTTGGGATACACTCCTCCATAGATCTCTCCTGTATATCTCCTGCATATCTGGCTATGTATGTAAGAATGTAGGGTCCTAACTGATTTTACTTAGGTAATTTCTCAGGATTATGTTTGCAGCAAGTGACTTTTAAGGATGAAGTAATGTCTTCTTCTGGGACAAAGAGCAGGCTTGCTTACTGGTACTATAAGTAGTGAGTTTCTTAGACTCAGTGTCCTCTTGTGTAACATAACTCTCTTGTGCACACAGTGTACCACCCTTGTTGTAAATGAGGCTCAAGAAACTGATATGAACATGCATCTGTATATACCTTTTGCTATGAGTAATAGAGTTTTTTTTTCTCTGACCCAGGAAGTTCATGTCTTCTGGCACCATGCATAACACTATGGCAGGCTAACTTACCAGTTTATGAGTAGGTCAAATATCAGACCCTTTAAAATTTGTGACATACTATTTCCTCATTTTCTCCTCTTTATGCTCATTTCACAATTTCTCAGAGAGGTTAATAATGGTAATTGGTAGAATTGTGGTATAAATTGGTAGTATTAGTCAATACTCTCTATTGTTCTTGGAATCATCCAAATGCAACAAGAAAAATAAAAAATAAAACTTAATTTTGATCTTGTGGAGAAGTGGAAGACACATGTAATTGAAGCCTCCAATACATTAAAAACTGCCAACATTAGCCAAGACTAAGCAGAAGTCCTATGGGGGGGAAATGAAAAGCCATGGAGAATAATGATATGGCCTAGCAGTAGTACATCTCAGCAAAAACACTTCTTCTAAAAAGGATAGGTGATGCGCTTTAGAAAGGAAGACTGTACATGGTAAAGATATCAATTTATTAAGTTAATTTAAAAATGAACCTACTTACTGTAAAACAGTAACTTCTTCATAACTAAATAAATTGATTCTAAAGTTCACATAGTTTTTGAGGAGTAGTTAAGATGGCAGAGAATTAGGGGGACCAGAATTTCCCTTGTCCCTCAAACACGTCTGGATTGATGTCAGAACCCTCGGAATACCCAGGAATACAGGCTGTGGAGTGACAGAAAAATCTCCACAGGTGGAAAGAGACAGCTTGGTGGGACAAGGGTGTATGTTTGCAAATTGGGAGGGATAAAACGGGGGATATAGGCACAGAGTAGGTATCCCTTATATGAAGCGACAAAAGGAAGAGAAAGAGAGTCTGTGGAAGTGTGAGATTTTGTTTTGGACAACAGAAAAACCACTCTGGACCACAGACTGGGGAATGAAAAATATGGAGAGAGCCAGTTTTGACACTGCAAACGGCCTTAGGAGTGGAAGATTGGACTCTTCAGGGTTGTGTGACTTTCTCTGGACTGGAGCTGTCCCGTGTGTGTGTACCTGGAGGGGAGGGAGCCAGCCCTGGGACAGGGTCAGGATCTCAGGAGCACACTGGGAGACAACAGTCCCTTCCCTCAAGTACTATGGGAAGAGGGTTTATTGCCCTCACCAAGAAAAAAGACCCTGTAGGCACCAGCCAGGGGCCCTTTGTTGGCTGGGCAGACTGGCGCTACACCAGAACCAGGTCTGCATGACGCAGGATCTTTTAAGACATCAGGTTTTGAATCCCAGCAGAGTGCCTAAGAGATCCTATGGAAGAGGACAAACTGCCCATCAGTTCTACTCTTTCAGGGCTGCCTGAACAGCATGGCTTGAGACACCTGGTCCAGGGAGGAGAGGAGAGATTGACGCATCACCATTTTTCTCCCCAACACCAACATGATAGGGCTTTAGGGAACAGGGAAGCAGCCCCGAGTGGAGGCAGGACACACTTACACCAAACCCCGCCCCTCTGTGCCTGGCAACAGCTTATCCACCAGAGTGGGATGGAGAGAACCAGGCGGCCTCTCCTCCAGACCAGCACAGCTGCTAGTCCCCAGTACCAACAGACAACTGTCCTGCAGTTTTGTATGGTTACTTGAATGAACAAATCAAAGCACACCTGGTGGAAGGTCCATTCCACCACTACAAGCAGTGAGATAAAGCAACCAAAGACACAACAAAAGCACACAGCACACTCCAAAAACACTTCTTGAAGTGCCAGGACCTTACCAGCATCTGAGCCCTTTTTAATATAGTAGTACTCACAGGTGCAGGACACAAGCTATTAAAACACATAAACACAGAAACCTAGCCTAAGTTAAGAAACAGAAGAATTTTCCTCAAAAATTCCAGGAAGAAATGACAGCCAGAGAATTGCTCAAAACTTATGTAAACAATATATATGAACAAGAATTTAGAATAATAGTCATAAGACTAATAACTGGGCTTGAGAAAAGCATAGAAGACAGCCAAGAAACTCACTACATAAATCAAAGACCTAAGAAATATTCACAATGAATTAAGAAATATTGTAAATGAGATGCAAAATAAACTAGATGCAGTGATAGCAAGGATGGAAGAAGCAGAGGAGAGATAAGTGAAATAAAAGATACAATTATGGAAAATGATGAAGCTGAGAAAAAGAGGGGAAGGAAATTACTAGACCATGAGGGGAGAATTAGAGACCTAACTGATTCAATGAAATGAAATAATATCTGTATAATAGGGATTCCAGAAGAAGGCAAGAAATATTCAATGTGATGAATAGGAAAAACAAGCAGCCAAGAATCTTTTATCCAGCATGGCTGTCATTCAGAATAAGAGAGATAAAGTCTTTCCCAGACAAACAAAAACGGGAGTTCCTGACCACTAAACCAGCCCTGCAGGAGATCCTAAGGGGGACTCTGCGAGTGGAATGCTGCAAAAGCTACAAAGGACCAGAGTCATCACCACAAGCACAGATAACACAATGACACTAAATCCTTATTGTTCAGTAATCACTCTGAATGTAACTGGAATAAATCTCCCAATCAAAAGACATAGGGTCTCAGAATGGATTAAAAAAATAAGATCCATCTATTTGCTGCCTACAAGAGACTCATTTTAGACCTGAGGAAACCTTCAGATTGAAAATGAGGGGATGGAGAACTATCTATCATGCTACTGGATGTGAAAAGAAAGCCAACGTAGCCATACTTAGTATCAGACAAAGTAGATTTTAAAACAAAGACTGTAACAAGAGATGAAGAAGGGCTTTATATCATAATTAAGGGGTCTATCCATCAAGAAGAGCTAATAATTTTAAATATTTATGCCCCCATATTATAAATATGGATGAACACCCAAATATATGAATCAATTAATCACAAACATAAACAAATCCATAGAGTACAATACCGTGATTGTAAGGGACTTTAATACTCTACTTACAACAATGGACAGATCATCTAGGCAGAAAATCAATAAGGAAACAATGGCTCTGAACAACACACTGGACCAGATGGACTTAACAGATGTATTCAGAACTTTTCATCCTGAAGCAACAGAACCCACATTATTCTCAAGTGCACACAGTACATTCTCCTAAATAGATTACATATTGGGTCACAAATAAGCTCTCAACAAATATAAAAGGATGAAGATCATACCATGCATATTTTCAGATCACAGTGCTATGAAACTTGAAATCATCCACAAGAGAAACTTGCAAAGCCCCCCAATACATGGAGTTTAAAGAACATTGTACTAAATAATGAATGGATCAGGCAGGAAATTAACGAAGAAATTTTAAAATACATGGTAGCAAATTAAAATGAAAATACAATAGTCCAAGCCCTTTGGGATGCAGCAAAGGTAGTCCTAAGAGAAAAGTACACTGCAATTCAGGCCTATCTCAATAAGCAGGAGAGGTCCCAAATACACAACCTAACCTTACACCTAAAGGAGCTAGAAAAGGAGCAGCAAATAAAGCCCAAAGCCATCAGAAGGAGGGAAATAATAAAGATTAGAGCAGAAATAAATGATATAGAACCCAAAAACAAAACAAAACAGAAACAGTAGAACAGATCAATGAATCTAAGAGAGCTAGTTTTTTGAAAAAATAAACAAAATTGATACCCCCAGCCAGACTTCTCAAAACAAAAAGAGAGAGGACCTAAATAGATAAAATCACAAATGAAAGAGGAGAGATCACAACTAGCAGCACAGAAATACAAACAATTATAAGAGAATACCATGTAAAATTATATGCCAAAAAAACTGGACAGTGTGGAAGAAATGAACAAATTCCTAGACACTCACACACTACCAAAACTCAAGCAGGAAGAAGTAAAAAATTTGAATAGCCATAACCAGCAAGGAGATTGAATCTGTTATCAAGAGTCTATTTCTTGGTTTCTCTCTGCCCCCCCCCTTTTTTTTGCTGATTTGTTTTGTTTCTTAAATTCTACATAAAGTGAAATCCTGAATTTGTCTTTCTCTGACATATTTATTTCGCTTAGTAATATACTCTCTACTTCCATCCATGTCATTGCAAATGGCAAGATTTCATTCTTTTTATGGCTGAATAATATTCCATCTTACATGTGAGATATATATATATATATATATATATATATACACACACACACACACACACACACACACACACACATATATATATATATAATCTTATTCATCTATTCATCTATCAATGGCCACTTAGGTTACTTCCATAATTTGGCTATTGTGAATAATTCTGCTATAAACATAAGGGAGCATGTATCCCTTTGAATTAGTCTTTTGTGTGTGGTTTTTTTGGGGGGATGGTAAATTTCCTGTAGTGCAGTTACTGGATTGTACTGGATTTTAACTTTTTTAAAGTTTGTTTTTTCATCTATTTAAGCAATCTCTACACCCAGTGTGGGGCTTGAACTCATGAACCCAAAATCAAGAGTCCCATGTTCTTTTGACTAAGTCATCCAGGTGCTCCTATTTTTAACTTTTTGAAGAACCTCCATACTGTTTTCCACAGTGGCTGAACCATTTTGCATTCCCACAAACAATTCAAGAGGATTCCTTTTTCTCCACATCAGGTTTTTTGTTGTGTTCTTGATTTTAGACATTCTGACAGGTGTGAGGTAGTATCTCATTGTAATTTTGATTTGCATTTCCTGATAAGTGATGTTGAGCGTCTGTTCATGTGTCTATTGGCATCTGGATGTCTTCTTTGGAGAAATATCTGTTTATGTATTCTTCCCAGTTTTTGAGTGGATTATTTATTTTTGGGGTGTTGAGTTATATAAGTTCTTTATAGATTTTGGATACTAACCCTTTATCAGGTATGTCATTTGCTAGTATATTTTTACAATTCAGTATGTTACCTTTTAGCTTGGTTGATTATTTCCTTTGTGGTGCAGGAGCTTTTTATTTTGATGTAGTCTCAATAGTTTATTTTTGCTTTTATTTCTCTTGCCTTAGGAGACATATCTAGAAAAATGTTGCTACAGCCAACGTCAGAGAAATTATTGCCTGTGTTCTCCTCTTGGATTTTTATGGTTTCAAGTCTCACATTAGGCCTTTAACCCATTTGAGCTGTATGTGTGTGTGTGTGTGTGTGTGTGTGTGTGTGTGTGTGCGCCCTGTGTGTGTGTGTGTGTGTGTGTGTGTGCCCACACGCGCACACGCGTGGTGTAAGAAAGTGATCCAGTTTCATTCTTTTGCATATTGCTGTCCAGTTTTCCCAACACCATTTGTTGAAGAAACCATCTTTCCCATTGGGTATTTTTTCCTGCTTTGTCAAAGATTAATTGACTATATAGTTGTGGCCTTATTTCTGGGCTTTCTATTCTGTGCCATTGATCTATGTGTCTAATACTATACTACTTTGATTACTACAGCTTTGTAATGTAACTTGAAGTCTGGAATTGTGATGCTTCCAGCTTTGTTTTTTCTTTTTCAAAATTGCTCTGGCTATTCCAGATCCTTTGTGGTTCCATGTAAATTTTAGGATTGTTTATTCTAGTTCTATGAAAAATGCTGTTGGCGTTTTGATACAGATTGCATTAAATGTGTAGATTGCTTTGGATAGTATAGACATTTTAACAATATTTGTTCTTCTAATCCATAAGCATGGAATGTCTTTCCGTTTTGTGTGTGTGTCATCTTCAATTTCATCAGTGTTTTACATTTTTCAGAGTATAGATCTTCCATCTCATTGGTTAGGTTTATTCCTAGGTATCTTATTATTTTTGATGCAATTATAAATGGGATTGTTTTCTTAATTTCTCTTTTTGCTGCTTCATTATTAGCATATAGAAATATAACAGATTTCCACACATTGATTTTGTATCCTGTGACTTTACTGAATTCATTTATCAGTTCTAATACTTTTTTTGGTAGATTTTTTCAGTTTTTCTCTATGTAATATCATGTCATCTGCAAATAATGAATGTTTTACTTCTTTCTTACCAACTTGGATGCTTTTATCTCTTTTTGTTGTCTGATTGCTATGGCTAGGACAGTACAAAATTTTAAATGTATATATCACTTGACCAATTTTACTTTTGGGAATTTATCCTAACATATATTCATACATATGTGAAACAACTTATATAAGGTTATTTGTTATAGTATTATAATTTATAGCCAAAGATCATAAATAATCTAGATGCTCACCAATAGAGGACTAGTTAAATAAATTATGGTGTATCCATACAACAGAATGGTATGCATATGTCAAAAAAAAGGCAATATAATTGAATGATGAAATACAAGGCAATTAAATCTTCAGAGGAATTATGATTACAGAAAATTAAAATATATTAAATATATAAAAATTCATGAGTTTAAGATGACAAAAAAATATACTCCATCAGTCACTATTACAGGATGCTGGAACACCATTATTCCTAAAATATGATAAATACCCTGTCTTTCCTGTAGGTATTTCACAGTACCCCAAAAGTCAGTGAGTAAAAGTTCTTTATCAAAAAAATACCACAAACTAAAGAAAGAAGAACGATAGAATTATAACATTACCAATTTGCAATCCTTATGAGATAATGGACCTGCACAACAATCATCAATGGCAGCTAAAAGTATTAGGGGAGCCTTGAAGGGGAATTTTATACTGAGTGAAGCAGGCTGATACCACCTAAATGTGCTGATTAATTACTACAAGTTTACCTATCGCATGATATGTGCATCCTGCTGAGATGCATTAGGAAGAAGACAGAATCACTTATGAAGGATGCTTGTAAGTAATTTCACTTCAATCTAATAAAGCACCTGATAAAGCCTCTAGTTCTAAGTATTCCTTTACAAGAAACAGATTAGGAAGAAGACCATGTTAAATACGAGGAAGATACAGTCAATCAAATCTGAATATGGAAACAACTAAATCTGAATATGGGAAATTCTACAAGACAACGTTCCTTAAATTAAAAAAAAAAAAAACAGGAGGGAAAGAGAGAGGTCAGGGAGAGAGAAATGTAGTTTAAAAGAGACTTGGAGATCTATCAACAAAATGCAATCTACAGACTTGTTGGAATAGGTATTCAAAATAAACCAATTGTAAAAATGGATACTGAGCAAAGATGGGGAGGGACTTGAACACAATCTGAGTTTTTGATTTTGTAAGTGGGGTATTAGTGTTTTAGCCAAATGTGATAATAGCACTGTGGTTATGCAGTTAAGTAAGTACTCTTATCTATTAGAGATATATGCCAAAGTATTCATTGTTGAAATAAAATAAGTGGTATCTGTTTTAAAATACTCCAAGAAAAAATAGAAATGGGGAATAAATGAAGCAAGAGTGGCAGAATACTGATAATTAGTGCTGGAACTTGGTTATACTATTCTTTCTACCTATATTTGTTTTGAAAGTTTCCATAATAAAAAGTGGAAACAGAAAAGAAATCTCTCTGTATATATATGCGGAAAGATTACCAAAATACAAGTTGGAAGTGATTATGTATACCATGCTACTACTTGTATAAAAAGAGGGAAAAGGAATAAAAATGTAGATTCATATTCATGTGGCAATACATAGAGAAGCTGTGGAAGGTTTCAGAAGAAGCTAATGGGAAGTGGGTAGCTGTGGAAGGGAAGAGGGTAGAAATTGAAGCATAATGTGGATTCTATTTATACCACACAAATAAGCAAAAGTAAACAGTAAGTTGTTTACATGCATGATTGGAAAACTGAAAACTAAACATAACATGAAATTAAAGAAGCACACAATTAATAATGTGGTATATTCTGATATTTCAATTGTGTTAAGTACTATCTATTCAAATATGAGCAAAATGCATGGAAAAATGACAATTTGGAGTTTTATTCTCTTCATGTTTTCTCAATCACTTTGGATCTATTTAATCAAGACCTGAATAGTGTACTTAACGTTCCTCCTCTCTGAGTTCGGGAGAAATTCCTTTTTACCTTATTTAGAATTTTACAAAATTCTAATAAGATTAGTCATCATCATAACAGTTTTTAAAAATACATATAATAATATTTTAAGAGATAATGTCTCTTTTTTTAAGTTTATTAGTTTATTTTAAGAGACAGAGAGAGAGACAGAGACAGAGAGAGAGAGAGAGAGAGAGAGAGAGAGAGAGAACCTAAACAGGGGTAAGTCAGAGAGAGAGGGAGAGATAGAAAATCCCAAGCATGCTCTGTGCCGAGCCCGACATGGGGCTTGATCATGACCTGAGCTGAAATCAAGAGTCAGACTTTCAACCAACTGAGCCACCCAGGGGCCCAAAGGGATAATTTCCCTTTTATAATAGCAGTTGTAAACTCTGATGTTTATTTTTCTTTTCATTCATTTAACAGAGTTGAACAAGTTTCTCCTTTAATGAGTTTTTACTTTCTACTATATTCTGGTAATATAAAATGAATCAGAGTTGGTTTCTGCCCTCAGTTTAGTGAGAGAGAAAATGTGAGCAAAGAATTATAATGCAAGTAAAAAGAGAGAAAGTAAGAGTTGAGCAACCTGGCTTCTTCTCATGGATAAGATCATACCACAATCTCCACAATACAGTTGACATTTAGGGGCCTACATCTTTCTAGATTTGAACTTTCCTGTCATTATTCTGAAGTAACTAATCCATGTATCCATTCTTCATATCTTCTCATCTCTGTGTTTCTCTCTCTTTTTTTTTAAGTTTATTATTTATTTTGAGAGAGAGAGTGAGCAAACGGGGGGGGGGGTGGGCAGAGAAAGAGGGAGAGAGAGAGAGAATCCCAGGCAGGCTCTGCACTGCCAACATGAAGCGCCATGCGGGCTCAAACTAAGGAATCATGAGATCATGACCTGAGCCGAAACCAAGAATCTGATGTTTAACCGATTGAGCCACCCAGGCAACCCTCATCTATGTCCATGTCCTTGAAGAGCTTACTGTTTGGCTCTAGTGGTTCTTTCAACTATGTTTCTCTTTTCTCCATTGGAATTACAAGTGAATTCTTTTTGGAGTGCTTCTCTTCTGATCACTTTTCTTTTAGAGACTCAGTCTAAGGGATCTTATCCAGCATTCTTTCAAAAAAAATTTTTTTTCTAATTTACTTCCCCTAATCTAGCCTGTCAGTCTGGCTACGCTTTGATTTCTCTTGTTATCACAGACTAAAACAGTTAACTGTTTCTCCAACATCCTATTATTTCCAATTCATCAGTTGGCTCTTCAATGATGGTAAAAATTGGGACAACAGTAGTAAAACTTCTTGTCACTTGTTCTTCCTTCTCAGTGGTAAAATCGACAATGCCATCAATTAAAGTGAAAAATTTATCAGCCATTCTGCTTTTACACTGAATCATCCAGAAACTGTCTGCCTAGTTAAAATATCTGCCATTACTAAATCTTATCTCTGATTCAGTTTTGTCATTTCTTATGACCATGCCAGTTATTTTCTCTTTGCCTTTATTTTTATGAGTTTTCCAGTGCATGTCTGTTCTCAAGTACATGCATTTTCATGCAAATATATGAAATGAAATGCTGCTCAGTGTTCTTCCCTTAACTTTTTTTATGAATATGTTATTCCAAAGCTTCCAAGATTTTGAAGCATGATTTTCAACATGAAACATATCAAAAGGAACAACCAGTTCTAGAATGAGGAATAATGACTCTCAATTTGATTCTCTTTCCTATCTGCTGGTTCAGACTTTAATGAGCATAAGAATAGCCTGGGGACCTTGTTAAAATGAAGATTCTAATTCAGTAGGTGTGGGAGGGGCTTAAAGTCTACATTTCTAACAAGCTTCCAGGTGATAATGATATATCTGGTTAGTGGATTTCTCTTTGTATAGAAAAGCTCTTCCTCATATTAGAAAGCTTATACTAAATACACTGATTATACAAGAAGCTCTAAAATAATATAAAGAGTACACATGTGAAAATATAGATAAATATAATAACTACAACACTATTCTTTTTGATAGTTGTTAAAGACAAATCTGTCTGCCATTTTAGCACACACTTCTACTGTGATGGTATTAGTTTTTAGTCAGTAGATCAAAAAGTTACTTATAGTCAGAAATCCCAGAAATGATACCTGGATATCTTAAATATTTCATTTTAGCTTTAAACTCACAAATGTACATTTAGACCATCTTTTCACTTAAGTACAAGGTTTTTCTTTGAGTATACACTCACTAATCTTACCCTACCACACTCTAAGTTATTGACTAAATAGCTAGTAACAATTTTCTTAAAGGGGTATGAGAACTTAAGACACTCACGAAATAGACTCAATGCAAATCACTCTAGAAGTTTAGCATTTACGCAGTTTTATCATCACCCTGCTTACAATTAATCCAGCAATAATGATTTTTAGTAATTATCTGTTGTTGAGATTTACATAGAAACAAAAACTCTTTTCATTCTCTCTCTCTCTCTCTCTCTCTCTCTCTCTCTCTCTTTTTAAATTGATTTACCATTTCTTGTCCACTGCTAGTTCATTCAGGCTTTGCTTTTCAGGGAAGAGGCCGACCCATGCACACTAGCAAAAACAAAAGGGATAGTCAAGGATCGCTAGACATCTGAGGAAAACCTATAGAATGAAAAAAGGCCAAAATAAATGAAAACCATCTAAACTGAGAAAAAAAAACATGTTTCAGGAAATATGTCAATAGCTAGCAAGCTAGCTAGCTAGCTATTGAAAAGATCTAGATATAACACCAGAGAAAATCAAGAATATATTGCTTCTACAAAACAACAATATGATTCTATAAAGAGGAAAGATCACAGAAAAATAAAACTCTTAGGAATTTGAAATATGATTATATATTTTGAAAACCTGTGAAAGGACTGGAGGATAAAATTTGATGGAATCAAATTTTCTGAGCAAAGAGCAAAAATAGAAAGAGGTAGAAAATATAAAAGGAAAGATGAAACACAGAACAATTTAATAGAACATCAGACTAACAGAAGGTCAAAAAGTAAACAGTGAAACAAAGGGAAGACCATTATAAAAGTTAATTTCCCAAAGCCAAAGAGAGAAATATCTTCAAAATAAAAGGACCCATGAAATGTTGAGCAGACTGAATGACATAATAATAATAACTAACATTGTTTAGCTATTTATTGTGTGCCATTTTCTGTGCCAAATATTTAGCCTTATTTTATAGATAAGAACAGGAGACTTACAGACATTAAGTCATTTGCTCAATGTTATATGGTTTGTAAGTAGTGGAGCTGGATTCAGCCATCACTCTAAACCTCCTGCTCTTTAATACTACAGCAATAGAGCTTACTTTATTGCCTCATAATCTCACCCACTTGTGTAGATTGTCCAGTTCAACCATAATTTTGCACATACATCTGCCAGTCTCCTTTGAAGACTAAAACATTCATACAGTTTTAACCCCAGCACACTTGGCTTCTTTTCCTCTGAAAACGCATTCTTTCACAGGACCCTCCTTAGTCCACATGTAAGTTGGGCATAAGGAGCCCACCAGATACCACTTCATAAACTAAACTCAATATAGACAGAAATCTGAATAATTTTCTTTTCCTTTTGATTTATACCCATGACAGTTGTGTAGTTTATTAGACATAGTGTGAAGATCTTTGCAGTAATTTTTAAAGTCCATGTTATTGCTAGTCAATATAAATCAGTAAAGGATCCCCCCACTTTGAGCTGTAATAAATATTCTAGAGTCAGTCTTTCTTTGTAACATGACAGTTATATATAGTTACTACCCTGTGGGATGTAGGCCCATTTCATCCCCATCTTACAGATGAAAGAACTAAGACATATAGCTTCAACAAATTTCCTAAAATCACATAAGCGGAAAAACTAGGATCAAAACCCACATATCCTTACTTGGAGTAAGGATGTTACTCAAAGTTGTTGCTTTTATGGGGAGAAGCCTCTATAGCGTGTTCTAACACAGCAGATGTCTTGCCTCTTACTAGGAAGAAGAGAGAATCCTTTGGAAATTCTGATAGTTCAGAGGATTTATCAGTGCCAACATCCTCAGAGGCATTTATCCAGCTGTCCCCAGCCCATCCTAACCAGAGCTTTGAATTCAGCATAAAGGACATGCTTTGTCTAAACATTTGGACATCTATGGAGCTCTATGAATCTAAATATCAAGTCATGAGGGGAGAGCTGGTTGGCCCAGTTGGTTAAACGCCCGACTCTTGATTTCAGCTCAGGTCATGGTCTTATAGTTTGTGAGTTCGAGCCCCACATCGGGCTCCGTACTGACCTGCAGAGCCTGCAGGGGATCCTTTCTCTGTCCCTCTCTCTCTTCCCCTCCCCTGCTCATGTTCATGCTCCCCCCCCCCTCTCTCTCAAAAATAAATAAATAAATAAACAAAATTTCAAATCACGAGTTATTGTCCCAGCTGGGTCCCATTCCACTGCAATAGACAAAACATTCTTTGTAACCTTCCAAAGAGAGCCTCTAACCCTCACACTGGTCTGTTACTGCTTGCTAATATTCCTCAGTTTCTCATTATCCCTGAGTAAGAGACCAATTTGGTGTAGCAATAACCAATCAGCTCTGAGGTCCTAGTAGGATTGTTACCTCCATATTTTGTAAATGTCTGTATCTTTGCACATTCATGGGGCTTTGCCTGTAACAGGACATTTTTCCAAGTTACCTTCAGTGAAATCCTCAGCAATTAGGGCACCACATTTGTGAAGCTAACGATACCCAAATACCACTGAAGATGGTGTGTTCTTCACTTGCCATGCAACAAGTGATCCAATCCCCAAACCTTATTTTCCTTGGACCACTTTCAGGTTTTCCAAGCACTTTCCAAAACAAGATTAGTCATGAAAGAGATATTTTGAGGGCAACAAATATGAGAGGTAAAGGAGAGAAAAAAAGATATGAGAGAGAAACCATTCAGGACATGATAAGAGGTCTTCCCTGAGAAAAGAGAGGAGGCAGGAAGGAGGACTTGGAAGGAAGTTTCTCAGTCTTTGACACAATTCTGAGAAAGCTGCATCAGGCCAAGAGGAGCCAAGGAACAGTCCAGAACAAGTTCCCCACAGCTCTCAATTCTGGGCTTTGAGTAGGCCAAGAGAAGTGTGACTTCTATATAAACAGAATCATGAGTCCATCTGGGGCTGTCTGTCAGCTATAATCCCTGAAGCAGAAGACATGAGCCGTGCATTTTCTGGGCCAGCAGAGACCTGAAGCACCATTCCCCACCACTTGCTGTCATTTACCAATAGTTCAAAATTTGGCTTAGTGTTTATTTCCACTGGGGAAATTTTGCTTCTCACTTCCCTCCCTTTCTCTGTTTCCCTTATAACATGCAAAAACTTTAAAATATCCCCCAGGATTCCAATGTACACCAAAGTCTGCTTGCTTTGATCTTTGATATGAGCACCTGGAAGGCAGGGATTTTTTTTTTCTTTTCTAATCTTTGCAGTCTTACTGTCTAGCACAGTTCTTAGGATGTGGTAAATGCTAAACAAGTATTTGCTGAATGAATAATTGCATGCACAAGAGACCAAAGGAGGTCTACTTAGGTTAGATTTTGAAAAACCAGAATACCACAGTGATGAAGACAAAGTACCAAGGAAATTCTCAAATCTGTCAACAGTGAAATGTTTTCAACTTCCTGAGATGGTTTAGAGGCTTAAAACTTTGAAGTAATTTAAGAAGTAGATGACTCTTCAAGGCACCATTCAGTCCCCGTTGCTATCAACATCTGAGAGGCAACCTTAAAAAAAAAAAACTTGTATTTTAAACTCATAAAATATACACTCTGATTACAAGAAATAGTGACCTCAATGATACCCTGAATGACAAAGGTTAGCAGGTGAAATAAGTTACCACGAAGAGGGTAAGGAATAGATAATGTTATAAAAAAGGATGAGAATTTAGGAGATATATAAATATAGAGAGACTTGACCTCTTTGCTACAAATCTAATCTCTGGGGCAGTGTGGTTGTCAAGAATTTTGTCTTCATTAAAGAAGAAATTCAAAGTGAAAAAGAACAAGGCAATAAAGCAAATGTCAAACATGCCCAATTAGCCAGCCAGGGTTAAGACCTTCAGTCTTGAATTAAACTCAGATTTGCAATGTTTGTATTCATTTTTTTTTTAACTGGAAGTGGCATTGTGGTCAGAAGATTTTTCCATTGATTAAAGCAAATTTAATTCTAAAAAGATTTCCATAACCTTGAATTTTTATTAATAAGGCATTTGGCAAAAATATCAGGAAATGAGTTATATACTTCAGGGGTTATGAATTCATAAAGTTATTATACTTTTCCCATCTGAGAAAAATATCACATTTTTATTAATACATAAAAATCAGATACATTTTATAGCGGTCATTTGTATTCCCAGTCTAAGTGCTTCTATATGTTACAAGATGATTATTTTAAAGCTTGTATTTTTATTTTCTAGTTTTCAAGACATTTATTGTGTGGCTCACACAAAATGCATTATTAGCTTTTAGGGAATAGATACTAATATCATTCATTCTTTGAGGCATAATCCAGACAATAATCAAAGTATGTCCACTGATAAAATTTTTGCCATCTATATTAAACCATTTGTTTCAGTTTTCACACAGACTATATTCAGCCAAAAGTGAAAGTGAAAAGAGAAGCCCCAGAAGAAAGAATGTGGAGTGATCCTAAAAATCAACACTGAAATCTTCACTTTTATGGCATCTATCAGGCAAAAGTTCATTAACTAATTTTTTAGTTACTTAAATAGTGGCTAAAAATATGTTCACATCATATTTAAATATAGCGTTTAAATAATAATGAAAGATACATAATAACCTGTCAACAGGTTACCCTCACCAAAGGCCACAGATCGTTGTTTAATCTTTTCAAAATGAACTTACATGTGTGTATAAGTAGGTATGTAGAGTACATTATATATACAAAATGTTATATAAACACCATGTCTTATATAAATTGTGTATGTGTATTCTAACTGGAAAGTTCTGTTTTATGATTCCTTGAGAGTAGGAATCAAGGCAGCTCAGCAATGTGTAACCCCAGGTGTTTCATACTAAACATTACAAATTGCAAATTCATTGGTGGCTTCTATCCCTTCCTAACTTCCTCAAATGAAGGAATTTTTCTCAGTATCAAGTGGCTTTATTTACTATTTCAGTTACTTGTTTTATCTCTGTCTGATATTTTCAATATCATTACACCCTCTTCTGCTCAAAGGACTAAGACACATGATTTATGTTTATTTCTGAACTTATTTTATTAAAATATTACTTATTTAAGAATATTTATTTATTTATTATCAAGTAGAACCAATCTGCTCTTCCAGTGGTCTTCAAAGTCTATTTCTTGGATTATTTTTTTTTCACTTAAGTTTATTTATTTATTTTTGAAAGAGAGTTATGCAAATTGGGGAGGGGCAGAGAGAGAGAGAGACAGAGAGAGAGAGAGAGAGAGAGAGAGAGAGAGAGAGAGAGAGAATCCCAAGCAGGCTCCACACTGTCAGTGCAGAGCCTGACTCAGAGCTTGACTCTCAAACTGTGAGATCATGACCTGAGCTGAAATCAAGAATTGGATGCTTACCAATTAAGCCACCCAGGCTCCCTTATTTCTTGGATTCTTTTGTTGACAGAGGTGGCCCAAGTGAACATGTCTCCAACTCACCCTCTAATTTTTCCAGAGCCCTGGTTCCTACCCCTGGCTGCATGTTAGAAACACTTAGGAGGATTATTATTTTTAATTGTGAGCAAGTCTGCTTTGCATGCTTTTCAAACTTCCTAGATGATTCTTACATAAAATCGTCGTGACACCTATCATTCCAGAGAAGCTGTGTTTTCAGATGTGTCTTATAGTGTGATTACTCACAAGATATTGTTTGAATGAATCATCTCCCTGCAAAAGAAGTTTGAATGTTGTGTTTTATTGGTCTATTTGCAATATAGTTGTTTTGTCAATGACTTCAATAATTCTTTCAGGAAAAGTTCTATGGTGGTATAACTATTTACTTATTACATTCTGACATCTCTGCTCCCAATGGATGGTACTATTTTTATTATATTGTGGTACTTAAAAATTTATTATTAGTAATATTTAACTTCATTAAAGCTCTTACTTTTGTAATATTACTTTCAAGCTCCATACCCTTTTTTTTTAAATTGCTGGTATCTAAAATTTGTTGGAGGGGCGCCTGGGTGGCGCAGTCGGTTAAGCGTCCGACTTCAGCCAGGTCACGATCTCGCGGTCGGGGAGTTTGAGCCCCGCGTCAGGCTCTGGGCTGATGGCTCAGAGCCTGGAGCCTGTTTCCGATTCTGTGTCTCCCTCTCTCTCTGCCCCTCCCCCATTCATGCTCTGTCTCTCTCTGTCCCTAAATAAATAAATAAATAAATAAATAAATAAATAAATAAACGTTGTAAAATTTGTTGGAAAATATTTTCTTTATTTTTTGTCTGCCTGTGTTTTGTTTATTTATATATATTGTTATTTATTTATTTAAATCCAAGTTAGTTAACATACAGTGTAATTATGGTTTCAGGAGTAGAATTTAGTGATTCTTCACTTACATATAACACCCAGTGCTCATCCTAACAAGTGCCCTTCTTAATGCCCATCACCCATTTTGCCCATCCCCCACCCAACACCCTTCCAGCAAAGCTCAGTTCTCTGTAAGAGGCTCATATGGTTTGTGCCCCTCTCTGTTTTTACCTTATTTTTTCTTCCCTTCCCCTGTGTTCATCTGTTGTGTTTTTTAAATTCCACATATGAGTGAAATCATATGATATTTGTCTTTCTTGGATTTATTTCGCTTAGCATAATACATTCTAGTTCCACATTGTTGCAAATGAGAAGATTTCATTCTTTTTGATCACCTAGTTAGTAATATTCCATCATGTGTGTATGTGTGTGTGTGTGTGTGTGTGTGTGTGTGTGTGTGTATTCCATTGTGTGGGGGGGTGTGTATATATGTGTATATATACACACACATATTCTTTATCCATTCATCAGTTGATGGATATATGGGCTCTTTCTATAATTTGACTATTGTTGATAGTGCTGCTATAAACATCGGAGTGCATGTGCCCCTTCGAATCAGCATTTTTGTATCCTTTGGATAAATAACTACTAGTGCAATTTTAACAAAACTAAAAGGCAGCCAATAGAATGGGAGTAGATATTTTCAAATGACATATCTGATAAAGGGTTAGTATTCAAAATCTATAAAGAACTCAGGTGCCTGAGTGGTTCAGTCAGTTAAGCATCCAACTTCGGCTCAGGTCATGATCTCACAGTTGGCGGGTCCAAGCCCTGTGTCAGGCTCTGTGCTGACAGCTCAGAGCCTGGAGCCTGTTTCAGATTCTGTGTCTCCCTCTCTCTCTCTCCCTCCCCTGCTCATGCTCTGTTTCTCTCTCTCTCAAAAATAAATAAACATTAAAAAAATCTATAAAGAACTTATCAAACTCAACACCCCAAAAAACAAATAATCCAGTGAAGAAATGGACAAAAGACATGAACAGACACTTTTCCAAAGAAGACATCCAGATAGCTAACATGAAAAGATACTCAATGTCACTCATCATCAGGGAAATAGAAATCAAAAACACAGTGAGATACCACCTCACACCTGTAGAATAGCTAAAATTAACAATTCAGGAAACAACAGGTATTGGCGAGGATCTGGATAAAAAGACAAACACTTTTGCACTTGGTGGGAATGCAAACTGGTACAGCCACTCTTGAAAACAATATGGAGGTTCCTCAAAAGGTTAAAAATAGATCTACCCTATGATCCAGCAATTGTGCTACTAGGTATTTATCCAAAGGAAATTTTTATTTATTTTTTAAAAAAAATTTTTTTCAACGTTTATTTTATTTTGGGGACAGAGACAGACAGAGCATGAACGGGGAGGGGCAGAGAGAGAAGGAGACACAGAATCGGAAACAGGCTTCAGGCTCTGAGCCATCAGCCCAGAGCCCGTTGCGGGGCTGGAACTCACGGACCGCGAGATCGTGACCTGGCTGAAGTCGGACACTTAACCGACTGCGCCACCCAGGCGCCCCAGGAAATTTTTATTTAAAGAATTGCTGTTGTGGGGGCGCCCCAGGAAATTTTTATTTAAAGAATTGCTGTTGTGGGGGCGCCCCAGGAAATTTTTATTTAAAGAATTGCTGTTGTGGGGGCGCCCCAGGAAATTTTTATTTAAAGAATTGCTGTTGTGGGGGCGCCCCAGGAAATTTTTATTTAAAGAATTGCTGTTGTGGGGGCGCCTGGGTGGCACAGTCGGTTAAGTGTCCGACTTCAGCCAGGTCACGATCTCGCGGTCCGTGAGTTCAAGCCCCGCGACGGGCTCTGGGCTGATGGCTCAGAGCCTGGAGCCTGTTTCCGATTCTGTGTCTCCTTCTCTCTCTGCCCCTCCCCCGTTCATGCTCTGTCTCTCTCTGTCCCAAAAATAAATAAACATTAAAAAAATTAAAAAAAAAAGAATTGCTGTTGTAAGAATGATTAATTAATTATATGAAAAATCTGCAAAATTGATATCAACTTTCTTAATTATTTTTAGATTTATTTTGCTTCATCATATTGTTCCCTTTTAATTTTGAAAGTTATTATCCCTACAGAATAAAAGGCCCAAAATATAGGATAAAAATGAAAGGTTAATAACTTATTGTCATCTAATATGTTAATGAACACCACAGCAGTTTGTAGTGCATGGAGAACTTTTCAAAGCAGCTCTAAAATCCCATAGGCAAGATTTTAATATAAACCTTTATTTTTTTCTCCTAGACCATACACATACACGTACACACACAAATGTTAAGGTGGAATATTCTTTTCTTTTTTTTAAATGTTTATTTATTTTTGAGAGAGAGTATGAGCGGAGGAGGGGTAGAGAGAGAAGGAGACACAGAATCTGAAGCAGGCTCCAGGCTCCGAGCTAACACCAAAGAGCCTGATGTGGGGCTCGAACTCACAAGCCAGTGAGATCATGACCTGAGCTGAAGTCAGTCACTTAACCGACTGAGCCGCCCAGGTGCCCCCACGGTGGATTATTCTTATAGTAATATAAGTAATACAGTAATATAAACTTATGGTGGTAGCAGTGTTTGGATTCCTGAGACAATACCAAAAACTATGAAACATCAAAACTTTCCAAATAGAGTGAATAATCAATATTATAAAAAATTTAAAGGCAGATAACCTGAAAATAAGTTTTGCAAATGAAAGATATGAGTGTTTAATCACTACTACCTTGTATCTGTTGAGTGCTTATTGCTGGATATTATTCTGGTTATTAATTTATTTAATTTCTCTAGAGCATATCAGTCACAAAATATTATGTGTCCATTCTTATAGGTAAGAAAACAGGGGTCTGAAAATGTTAAACACATACACACACACACACACACACACACACACACACAATCATTTAATTAGTAAGTGACAGAGCTGGAGTTGTACAAACATATATTGGTTTTAGTCATTGGATTCTTAACCACACCATATTCCCACCACTCAGGGGTCAGATATTCCTCTAGGGACACGTATAAAAAACATAAACAGATAAATCTTGAAAAAAAGAACTTATGACCATCCAATTTGAAAAAAATCCACATTTTACTAGTGGTCAAATAACTGCAAGTTAAAAAAAATTGCAAGTTCTTTTTCCTGTAATAGTTGTCTAACAAATTTAAAATGATGGCAAATGTACAGTAAAATGAAGTCTCACACACACTGATGGTATGAGAATAAACTGGTATACCTTTTCTGGAAAGTGATTTGATACTTTAAAAAACATTTTATTTTTTCTTTCTTATATTAATTCTATAAGCATATTATACATTATGGTAAAACCTATTCAGTAGTTTTATTAAAATATCAAACATTTTTAATCACAAATGTCTGACAATAGGGAAGTTGTTTATTTAACTTATTATAATATTTATGCCAGGAATTTTATTAAGTGCTATTTGCAATATCTCATTTATTTCTTACAACATGTATATGACCTACTAACTATAATTATAGATGAAAAACGTAAAACCACAATATATTATTTATCACATAGCCAGTGACATAAGAAAATGTTATAAACATTAAATAAGAAAGCAAGGGGCACTTGGGTGGCTCAGTCAGTTAAGCTTCTGCCTCTTGATTTTGATGCAGGTCATGATCTCATAGTTCATGAGTTTGAGCCCCATGTTGGACTCTGTGAAGCCTGCTTGGGATTCTCCCTCTCTCTCTCTCTCTCTCTCTCTCTCTCTCTGCCCCTTCCCTGCTCATGTTCTCTCTATATATCAAAATAAATAAATAAACATTTAAAAAAATAAAAATAAAGAATCAAGATATATAAGACTGTATGTAGAAAATTATCTTAACTCTATGAAAATGCAAATCTATAATGTTGGCAACAAGCCAAATTTGCAATTACATCAAAAAAGCAAGCATCATTATTTCTAAATTTTGAGATCATTGATGATCTTTATTTTTTTCATAAAATTTTTCTATATTTTAAATTTTCTTCAGTCAGCATTATCTTTTTTTAAAGTAGAAAATTAACAAAAGTAAATTAAATTAAAATAGCAAGCGGATGAAATTTAATGTTTGGTAATATTTACAGAAAAGAGCAATTTGCCAAAGGGTGTCAGTTTGTGTATAGAAGCGTTTTCAATACAAATATTTTTACTTTATTTAATAAATCTCAAATAATTGACATTGGCTAAGTAATGTTTGACAGTGTTTTCCTTTGGAGTTGTAAGAATTTTTATTTATTTTTATTTTTTTTTATTTATTTTTAAGTTTATTTAATTTTGAGAGAGAGACAGTGAGAGTGAGCAGGGGAGGTTCAGGGAGAGAGAGAAAAGAGAATCCCAAGCAGGCTCTGCACTGTCAGCACAGAGCCTGATGTAGGGATCGAACTCAAATACTGTAAGATCATGACCTAAACCAAAATCAAGAATCAGATGCTTAACTGACTGAGCCACCCAGGTGCCCCTATTTTTTATTTTTGTAAATATTTATTTTTGAGAGAGAGAGCATGAGCATGAACTGGGGAAGAGCAGAGAGAGTGGGAGAGAGAGAATCCCAAGCAGGCCTCATGCTGTCAGCACAGGGCCCAACATGGTGCTCAGTCTTACGAACCATGAAATTATGACCTGATCTGAAATCAAGAGTTGGTTGCTTAAGCAACAGCCACCTAGAGTTGCAAGAATTTTTAAGTTGTGCCTAGAGTTGCAAGAATTTTTAAGTGGAAAATTTTAATTTCTTGCTTTGCTATCTGTATAGTTCAAAGTTGCTACTGTTTATAAACACCTTGATTTAGGAATATGTAAATTTAGCAATTTTCTTGTTTACATTATCTCCTCAATTGTTAATGAAGCTCAAAGAAGCCATAAAAATCAGTAAAGTATGCCTTACTTATTGTGTAAATACAAACTTTTTATAACATACTTTATTTATATCTTGTTCCAATCAGTATCCATAAGATGATAGTCCATTAAGTGGCCATTAAAGTCCATGAATATTGGATGTAAGAATTATCCTATATATTAAGATTGAGGTCTTAGCCAGAAATTCTATTTAGAACAATCCTCATTTTTAATTTTTTAAATTTTCATTATTAAAATAGGACATAAAATTAATGAGAAAAACCCCTTTCTTGCTTTTCTTTCATTTTCTATTGTACAATAGTAAACCTAGAATAATTAATGCTAATATTTATTATTTAATTTTTTAAATAAGCGTCTTCATTATATTCATACTAATGACCTGAAATGTAATCTTAACGATTTTTAGATAATTGTTTGTGACATGATCATCATGATCCTCATGATCTTGGAAACTTTGATTAGTCTGGTTGTAAAACTAAGAATATTAAAGCATTGATAGGGATTTAAGAATTGTGTATGTAGTTGTATGTACACAGAATAAATCTATGTGGAGCCGCTTGTTTTAATCAGATCACTGAAACACAAAACAAAACAAAACAAAATGTACTGACGTGTTTGATCAAATTTCTATTCATAATGAAATCAAAATAGTTGAACACACCAAATTTTCCTACAAATTATTTTCAGTATAAAAATAGTAATTCCTTGAATGACTTTTATATAATACTTTTCCTAGAAATAGTCACTGTGCTATTTGATTTGATCTTGACAAAAACCTGATTTGGAAGATATACACACACATGCGTGCACCTAAACTCAACAGATGAAGGGCTTGTTACAAAATAAAGACAATTCTAAAGAGCAACAATAAATTTAACTTTGGCAAGTCCTACCCTTTGTGAGAAAAATACACTTGTTTCAGTGGTTTTCCTGTCCTTGTTTATAAAGCCCCCTAATTTTCTTATGTTCACCCATTCATTTATTCAATTATCTGCTCATTTATTCAACAGTGTTATTTGCTATATGCCAGACACTGCAAGTCATTGTAAGGAAAACACAAAGATGTTCTTTCTTTGTGTAGAAAGATGTAGAAACTCAAAGTTCAGGTGTAAGAGGCAACGAGGTCAAGGAAGCAAATAATTATGAAGCAAGATCAAAAGTAAATTGCATAGAAAAGAACAATCATGTCTATGTAGAAGAAGTTAAAGAAAACTCATTCCTATAGCTAGATGGTTGAGGGAAGGGGATTCCAGGAAGATAGCAATATAAAAGATTCCACAAAAAATGTGGCTTGGCAAGAACATGGGATAGGGAGGAGTAGAGATAGTGAAAGCCAAGGTTGGTAGACTCGGGGAGAAAGACCTTGTACAACATTATACTGATTATTTGTACTTTTTCCTGCAGATGATGGGAGCTACAAAAAAAAAGTTTACACATTTACATTATATTCTAATTTGTATGCTTGGGTAGCTGCTAATTTTAAATTGTAGTAACATATTGGATAACAATTAGATACTATATATTTAGTTTGAAGAGACTCCTAACTTGTAACCAAATAATTTCACATACAGGTAAATATACACTAAAAACTCTCACACATGCCCCCCCCCAAAAGATATACATCCATGCTAACAACAGCACCCTCTGTAATAGTAACAATAGAAACAATCCAAATATTTTTTTAGTAAGTGAATGATAAAGTGTGGTATGTTCTATAAAATGAGTTGCTATGTATAGCAATGAAATAAACTGAAAGAAGATAATCACATGATTTTCTCAATACATTTTTGAAAGAATTGTGTGATGTTTACCATCTATTTAATACTTTTTGAAGTTTATTTATTAGAGAGAGAGAGAGAGAGAGAACATGCAAGCAGGTGAGAGGCAGAGAGAGAGGGAGAGACAGAATTCCAAGCAGGCTCCATGCTGTCAACACACAGCCCAAAGCAGGGCTTTATCTCGAAAATTGTGAGATCATGACCTGAGCTGAATTCAAGAATTGGATGCTTAACCTATTGAGCCACCCTGGTGCCCCTATTTAATATTTTTAAAAGTCAGCAAATTTTAAACAGAAAGAAATTTTCTAATTAATGAAGAAGCTCAATACTTAGTGAAAACATATTAATGAAATTCCTGTAACAGCAGGACCTCTACAGCTCAACTACTATTGAACATAGTATTACAGATTTAGAACAATATTATTATAAAGAACGAAAAGTAAATTAGAAAGGTAAAAATTAGAAAGGAAATGAAAAATTCATTCCCTGATGATATGTATGTCTACCTAAAATATCAATAGAATTAATAAACTAATACAACTAATGAAAGATTCAACAAAATTTTAGACATTGGTATTAATTACAACACAGAGCTGACAGTGGCATTCACCACTTTTTTTATGGTTAATGTCAGCTCTGATTGGACAAGCATTTATTCTGATAAGTCTATAGCCATGCAAAAGCACTTTTGAATCATTGTGAATATGATTACTCCTAAAAGGTTCAGTAATGAAGTCAATGAGGCAGAGCGAATTTAGAGGAATGAATAAATACAAACTTAAAAATCCATTATGACTATAAGTGTTCTTTTAATAGTTTTTTTTTAAGTTAGTTTAATTTTCCTATCCTCACGTAACCAAACCGAACCCATCTTGGTATTATTTTACCATAATAGATTCAGATCTATAGTATTGCTTAATATTATAACTGTGAATACTAAAATTTATGAAAGACATTAACCTGCCCTTTTTTAATTACAAAATTAGCAGATCTTGAGCTCTGATTAATACAAGTTCCAGAAATGGAATTTTTTTTGTTACAGCTAGTGATACAAATACCTTCATACTATCTCCTTATAACCAAAATATATATGTAATTAGCTCTCATCTAGTGATGATTTTAATAGGGCAAATGTAAATTAAATTGTGAAGCCAGTACTCCTACTAATAATAAGCTTTGAAAGATTCTAAGCATTAATGAAAACATAATTTATCATTAAGTATTTTTATTGAGCAGCTTCTACGTACGTTAACACTTACCTAGGTGTTATGAAAGATACAAAGTCATATAGAATTTGGACTTTACTCTCAAAGATCATACAATTTTTTGTTCAAAGATCATACAGTTTGAGACAAGACATAAACATCTGAAGACTTAAACAAGACAGAATATGCAAAATGCCCACTTGAATGGTCCATATTTTAATAAATACTGTGAGTTTAGCAGGGAGAGATTTTTTTTTTTGTAAGCCACACTGGTTGGGAAATAGATGAAACAAAGGAAAACCTTGATGATTATAATAAATACATTATATTATAAAATAAATCCTTGAATCATTTCAGTGAAGACACTATGCTGTGCAACATATTTGCTTTGAAGATAGAACACTTAAAACACTGATGACCTTGCTTTATCACTAAGGTAGAATTAAGACTGTAGAAACATACACGAGTAGGTATTGAAATAGAAAAACTTCTTACATGACTTACCTGCTTACAACAACATTCAGTTTGGGATGCCTGGGTGGCTCAGTTGGTTAAGCCTCCTACTTCAGCTCAGGTCATGCTCTCACAGTTCGTGAGTTCGAGTCCCGTGTCAGGCTCTGTGCTAACAGCTCAGACCCTGGAGCCTGCTTCAGATTCTGTGTCTCCCTCTCTCTCTGCCCCTACCCCATTCACACTCAGTCTATCAAAAATAAATAAACATTAAATAATTTTTTAAAAAGCCATTCAGTTTAAGATGTTAAAAAAAAAACTTAGAGTTGCCTGGGTGGCTCAGTCAGTTGAGTGACTGACTCTCAGTTTCAGCTCAGGTCATGATCCCAGGGTTATTGGATCAAGCCCCACATGCAGCTCTGCTCTGAGTGGGGAGCCTGCTTGAGATTTTTCCCCCTTTCCCCCCTCCCCCTCCTCCCTAAATTTAAAAAAAAAAATAAAGCTTAGAGAGAAATATGTCTCAGCAATACATAAGGACCATTAATTCAACTGAATAATGCCTCAACTTTTGAAACATTTATCTAAAACCCATGCATTATTTTTAGATCTGAAGGAGACTTTAGATATCTTATGTTATAGAGAATGCAAGATTAGAGAATTTACATGATTTTCCCAAATTCACACCAGTATTAGGTGGTAAAATTTAAATTAGTTTGCCATATTAGTTATCTCTTGTGGTATAACAAAATGCCTCCATATGTAGTGATTATAAAAGAAAAATATTTTCCCTGTCTCTCTCCATCTTACACACACACACACACACACACACACACACACACACACAAAACACATCCTGCTCAGAGTGTTTTGGGTATTGCATTTGATCTATAGCAATTAGGTGAAAATATGTATCTTTATAATATTGAATCTTCCGTATTGCAAACATGGTATACATATCTTCTTTCATTGGGGTCATCTTTAATTTTTTTGCAATATTTCTATGAAATTTTCTCTGTCTTCCACATCTCTTGGTAGAATTATTGCTAGGTATATGATGTTTTTAATGTTATTGTAAAGGATAAGTTTATTTAAATTGCCTTCTGTAATTCTTTTGGAAATTGTTATCATGTAATATATTGATTTGGGGTATATATTTTGCATATCCCCACAACTTGCTAAATTCAAATTAGTCTGTAGATTTTTAATATTTTTTCTACATATACAATTGTTGTCTATGAAAAATTACAGTTCTCGTTTTTTCTCCATCCTATACATTTTTTTTTCTTGCCTTAAGGTATTGGCTAGAACCTCTAATACAACATTGTAAAGAAGTAATTATAACTGCATTCTTATCTCATGAGTTATCTCAGGAGGGAAGGCTTTAAATATTTCACCATTAAGTGTGATGTTTGCTATAGGTTTTTGCTAAATACTTATGATTACTTTATGCTATTTTGTCATTCAATTCTCATTAAGACTTTTTATCATAAATGGGGATTGACATTTTATCACATAATTTTCCATTTTAAATTATTAATTTAGTCAACTTCATTGATTTAAAAATTTTTTTTACATTTATTCATTTTTGAGAGACAGAGAGAGACAGAGCACAAGTGGGGAAGGGACAGAGAGAGAGGGAGACACAGAATCTGAAGCAGGCTCCAGGCTCCCAGCTGTCAGCACAGAGCCCAAAGCGGAGCTTGAACTCACAAACCACAAGATCATGACCTGAGGCCAAAGTTGGACACTTAACCGACTGAGCCACCCAGATGCCCCTGATTTTTATTTGAATGCTAAGTTACCAGGTAATTCCTGGAATAGACTTCTATTTATGAAGTATTTGTTAATATGTTTTTAAAATGTATTTTATACCTCACAAGTCACTATTTTTATTGGTGTAATCATGTAATATTTTTTCCCTCAAACATTAACCTTTCTTCTTCTCTACTTTCCTGCATTCTCATATTTCTATCCACACTAGTTTTTCTTCTTCCTAAAGAATTCTTCTTAGTATCACTTTTGGTTTTGATAGATGGTGACAAATCCTCAGAATTTGGGTTGGGGGAAGGAAGGGTGTTTGGAGGTATTTTTCAACTGCTTTTAGTATTAAATAATGTTTTCCCTGTATATTGAGTTTTAGAGAGGCAATTATTTTCTCTTATCACATTAAAGACAGTATTCCATTGACATCTGGTTTCCATTGTTCTTTTGAGACATCAGCAATCAACCTAATGATGATCCTTTAGAATTTATCTTTCCTTTTTCTACCTTATTTTAAATCTTTGCCTTTGTTTTTAAATATTTTTACTCTGATATTCCTAGATATGGTTTTCTTTGCATTAGTATCAGTTGAGGGTCTAGAATTTCTTCAATCAGTAGTTGGTAAAATTCTTACCAGTTTCTTTCTAATATTATTTCTAATCCATTCCCTCTATCCTCCCTGATGGGCCTCACTTATATAAGTAAATGCATATTTACTGTGACCAATATATTTCTTATGACTTTTTTCTGCAATTTATTTTTATTTTCTGTACTTCAGATTATATTCTACTTCTCTATTTTGATATGCAAACTGGAAAAGAGTCTTATTTCTGTGTAAGTACCCTTTTCCTTCATGATGTTTGCATGAAATTCTGGCTGCTTTCATACCCATGAGTTCTATTTTTTTTTCCTGCCCAGAATTGTGAGAGTACTGCAAGTCCTACTGGTCTCTCAGCCTCTTAGCTGCTTCCTTCTGTTCAGCTCCTTGGCTGCCTATTCTAAACTAAAAGTAGGCAAATGAATGGAAGGGAAAATTAGCAAGCAAATTTGAGCTTACCTTAGTTACTTTCTAAATCTCTCCCCCTGCCCCCCCCCCCACACACATACACACACTTCTCTCTCTCTCTCTTTCTCTCTCTGTCTCTCTGTCTCCCTCTGTCTCTCTGTCTCTCTCTCTCTCTCTCTCATTCTCTCTCTCTCTCTGTCCCGTTTATTTCTCTATTTCTGGCTGTTTGGATGTCTGAGTCTAAGATGTCTTCGAACAGACTTATGTTTTCTTGGTCTTTGTTAGTTGTTCTTAGTGTCATTACTGGTCTCGTGCAAGCTTTGCCATCTTGGGCAGAATTGAAGTGTCTTTTGATATATTATATTATATTATATTATATTATATTATATTATATTATATATTTTTATTTTAAAATTTTGTATTTTGTTTACTTAGAAAATGAAAACAACATTATATTTAGCTGAAGAACAATATTAGATTTGCTTTGCTTGTGTTTTAAAAAATAAAATGTTAATAGGACAGAATGCTATAGTTTTTTTTTTAATTTTTTTTTACCTTTTTTTTTTTATTTAGTTTTGAGACAGGGAGAGACAGAGCATGAACAGGGGAGGGTCAGAGAGAGGGAAACACAGAATCTGAAACAGTCTCCAGGCTCTGAGCTGTCAACACAGAGCCGGACGCGGGGCTCAAACTCACAGACCGCGAGATCATGACCTGAGCCGAAGTCGGCCGCTTAACCGACTGAGCCACCCAGGCGCCCCAGAATGCCACAGTTTATATTTCTTAACTACTTATTGTTTGTTTCATAGATGTATTTTACAAATAATGGAGACTACATAGAAAAATCACATAATTAAAAAATGCATGGTTTAACTTACCCTTTCCTCAGTTCACAATCTGTTAAAACCCTTTCATGAATCTTAAATTTATATCTTCTTTGCCCATCTACTGGAAATATTTAGCCCAGGAATTAATCTTTTCACATCCATAATAAAGAAAATTAGAATGAATTACCTTTTACTTTATATCTGGTATTTTTGCTGGACACTTTTTGGGAAACACTAATTCTTTTCAAGTACCAATTCATTTTAAGGAAGAGAAAACCAGAATTAGAAGACAAATGGGGGTGCCTGAGTGGGTCAGTTGGTTGAGCGTCCGACTTTGGCTCAGGTCATGATCTTGCGGCCAATGAGTTTGAGCCCCACGTCAGGCTCTGTGCTCACAGCTCAGAGCCTGGAGCCTGTTTGGGATTCTGTGTCTCCCTCTCTGACCTCCCCCGTTCATACTCTGTCTCTCTCTCTGTCTCAAAAATAAATAAACGTTAAAGAAGACAAATGAAAAATGATAGTGTGAGACAAAGTAAAAGTAGTAATGGAAACTATGTGGTAGACAATTTCCTTCTGGGAGCCCATGAGGAACATAGTAGTCTTTGTTTTGTTTTTGCTATGGCTGCTATTTACAAGATGAAGGATTTAAGATTCCACATTCCCTCAGGCTTTGATTTGTAAGAAACTATTTCAGGAATTAGTTTTGGATGCTAGCTGAGGTGCCACGCATTCTAGTTAGATGAAACTTTTTTCCACTTCAGTATTTGAAATTTTAGCAGCATCTGTCTTAACTATGCAGGCTAGTGTACTATTTGCTTTGAAAGCCAGTTGCCAATTTACTTGATATTTCGCTTTCTTATTGTTCCTAATGTGACTAGTGATGGAGTAATTGCCACAAACCTGAGCTGTCATTTTGAAGTACAAGCTACCCTTCAGCTGTTACATATGACAAAGCATGGTCCAGTGATATAGATGGGATTTTAGCAGTGATTCAATCTAAATGTGCAAGTCTCTCCAAACTAGTTGGTTATCAGATTTACATGATGGTCATATGATATCTGTGAAACAAGAGCTCTAATTAACACACATTTGAAAATGTAAGCAATATAAATATAGTTAGCTCCATTGCTTATCTATTTCTTTATCCAAGTGAAACCAATGAAGTGGTACTTTGGCATAGAGTTGTTGGAATGGAAGATACACCCTGGACCTGATGGCACCAAGCAAGGAGTGCTGGAGAGAGCAGTCTAAGGGACGAAAACTCCTGGAGTTTTTCTCAAACATCATACCACCGAAGAGAAAACTTAGGGAAATGGAGAGAATTGAATCAAAAGTTAGAATCTGGTAAAATCAAGTTGTTAGTGGAACCAAAAGGATTAAGCAGAGGTGAAACAGAAGAAGATGTGAGTGGGAAAAGTGGTTTAAGACGACTCTATAAATATCAATATAAACATTGAGCATCTGCCAATATTGTATAATTGCTCTAGCTGCCTTGTTGGACAGTGGGGAAGAGGCTTAAAGGAGATGCACAGAACCACCGAAATGATGCTCTATTGTCTATTGTAATGAATTCAAACATTCTATCCTGTAATTTAAACTTCCCTAATGCATACACAGTTCTTTTGTTTTTCTAAACTCTCACAATTCCTCTTCAGGCACTCTAGGCACCAATTAAACCCAGACTCCTCTCTGTTCATGGGAAGCATCTAATGCCTTCTTCTCTCAAAGCCATATTTCATACTGGTCATTGCCTTTCATCCTCTTATGTGCACTTCCCAGACTTCCTTTAAAACCCAGACAAAAATTTCACCTCTTCTACCAGGTAGTGTGAGAATTTCATGAAGACTTCTATATCTCACACTGGCCAGAAACAATCCATCAGATCCTAAAACTGTGAGATACTTATTTGTGTCTTTATGCATGTATTTTTCTTCTAAATTTCCTTACCATTAATAGTGTTTGTGTCACCTACATTAATTTATTATTTGGTAACAGACACTCTGGGTTATGTGTTTTGCATTGTCCACGTTATAAAAGTAGCTTGAATGTAATGGACCCTAAAAAAAAAACAACTTTCAATGAATGAATGCACAGTTAAATCAATTAAATATGATCAATGATATTGTGGGGTTTTGAGGCATATATATATATATATATATATATATATATATATATATATATTATAGTTTACATATCCTTTTACAACTTTCTTCTTTCACTTAATATTTTTGAAATGTATCCATTTTAAGACAACATATCCATTCTTAAAAACCCTAAGACAATATAGCAAAATGTTAGTATGTGATAAATCATGGTGGTATATTATTATGGGCATGGTATATTATGATCCATTTTTACCTATTTTGTCAAAATATTTCATAATAAAATATTTTAATGCAAAAAGCGGTCTACTTAAGAAACTTTGGCAAGCACCTTTGAAGAAATTTTCAGTGATGACCATATGAATCTTTAAGTGAGTTATATTGTCTTTCTCTGTGAATTCGCCCTTAGTAAGCAAATGGTGACATTAAGTTTGAATATCAAGTGAACATCTATTTCTTGAAAAATTGCCTTTGTAGCTTCTTACCATGAATTTGACTTCATAAAAATTACTATGAATATGATTTCATCAATTTGATTCTTTTCTCTTAAAGATGAAAACTTTGGGTTTGTTATTTTATTACTAAGTATTGAAAACTAGAATGACTAACATAAGCTAATGATATAAAGGCACTTCAAAAAAATAGAACATAAACCCTACCCTCAAGGACATTGCCTTCTAGTAGGAAAAAAATTTACAGTACAGTATGATAATAGATTTCATCATGAAAATGGCCTTGGAGAGTAAATGCTATTTTCTTCTTTTATATAAATAAGAAAATGGAAGCCCAAGTGACTGCTCCTTCTACTCTATAACAAAATTGCCAATATTTAGAGTTTATTTCAGATTAAATTATTATTATCATATAGAAATTTATATGGACAATTTTTAAGCAAAGGAGAGATGATGCCTAAACTGTTATCTAATCCAATTAAAATCTATCAGTTAATGATACTTCATTTTATTTAATGCATTGCCTTGCCCCAAGAGCATGATACCCATGATAGGTAGGAATGAAGATAGCTTTTATACCATTAATTCACCGTATGATGTAAGTGGTTCACTCAGCATCTGATCCTATCCATAATATAAACGGATTAACTTGAACCAGTTAGTCTATAAGACCATATTTAGTATAAAATACCTATGATTTTCTTCCATGAATCTACCTCATAGTCCTTTTTATTTTGTAAAATGGTGATTTATTTATTTGTGGATAGTAGGGCTGGAAATAAATTAGAATAAATTGGGACGGGGTGCCTGGGTGGCTCAGTTGGTTAAGCGACTGACTTCAGCTCAGGTCATGATCTCACAGTCCGTGGGTTCGAGCCCCGCGTCGGGCTCTGTGCTGACAGCTCAGAGCCTGGAGCCTGCTTCTGATTCTGTGTCTTCCTCTCTCTCTGCCCCTCCCCCTGCTTGCAGTCTGCCTCTCTCTCTCAAAAATAAATAAACATTAAAAAAAAAGAATTGGGACATATACAAAAAAGACACATACACCACTGTACAACAAAATAAACTCTCTGATCAAATGCCATTTGTTTTTAAATAATTGACAGTGGAAACATTAGTCTCATTGTTTTCTGAGGCCCAAAAGACAAAATCATTATTTCTGCTCTGACACCCAAATAACCTGATTAACAGAGATACAATGTTGAGTGGAGCTAGCCTTCTTAAAAGATCTAGTATAAAATTTCTCCTTTTAATGCTAGCTTATTAAATTACATGTTGGTCTAGGTGTCCAAAAATAAGACCAAGCTTTCTTCTGTTAATGCATTGGTCCTTATATTTAAACATTGAGTTCCTATGTGGAACACCAGGCCAGGCAGGGCAATTTATCAGTGGTTCAAGAAGATGCTTCTCATGATGTTTCTACTCTAGTGGTATTCTCCCTCACCCATTCTTCTATCTCTTGTCCCCATCAATCATTATTGTGTTCATATTATCACTGTTTTTTCATGCAAATGCATAAATTCTGTATTTTATTTTCTAAATTTTTTTCCAAAGTATGCCCTTTACTCTACAGATATAACCAAGAGAATCTAAGTCTCCAATATGATATGGAGCACATTAAAAGATTAAAAACACTGTGGTTATTTACTTGCATGCCTATATTTAGATGTATGTGTGTATGTATTCACATATACATATACATGTTACATGTTTGATATAAGCTTATTTTATATTAGTTTGACAAAATATGATGTCCAAATATGTTTTAGTTTATCATCTAACATTTGAGTCTTTCCTTGTTGGTATGTTCTTAAAAATCCAATCCTTAGGAGGACAGGGCCCAATAGATTATTTTATTAGTCTGTCTATGTAAGCATCATGCACAGAACCAACTATGGTGTGAGTATAAAAAGTGTATGATGCCTTCCATGTATCAGAAAACCGAGTGTTAAAATCTCTCCTTTTATATAAATCCCACAATTATATGCAGAGCAACAAGAAGCAACAGTTTTGTACCAAAACATTTTCTTGTTTCATTGTAGTAGTATTTCATACAAATTTTGATAATTTGTCATGTTTTACCCTAAGTAATTCTTTATAATAATAGGGTCATTGAACATTTAATTTGAATCTTATAATTACTGACCTTTGACATCTTCCATCCCTCTTATTTCTCAAGAGATCAAACAACAAAAGCACATTGTTCAGTACGTGTTCATGATAATAACAATGAAGGAGAGTCAAATGTTCTTGGTAAGAAGTAAGCTGAGCAAAGAGACAGTAAAAATTGTGACATTTTGAATAGCTAAGTGAAATAATATATCAGGGAAATTATCTCCATAATAGTTCAAGAATTACCTTGTATTTGCACTTGAAATTCTCCTAAAGATATTGAGAATATAGTTGTAGTAATTTCCACCAGTAAAGTTGACAGACTAAAATTCAGTAATGGCATGACCTCTTAATGTTTGACCAGATAGCCAACATAACATTTTGCACTGATCGCCTTCAAAAATTTTACCATTATAGTTTTTATCACAATTTTAGCTAAGGGTGCCTAGTGGTGCAGTCGCTTAAGTGTCCAACTTCAAGTGAGGTCATGGTCTTGCAGTGCCTGAGTTTGAGCCCCACTTCGGGCTCTCTGCTGTCAGTGCAGAGCCTGCTTTGGATCCTGTCTCCCTCTCTCTCTATCCCTCCCCAACTTGTGCTCTCTCTTTCTCAAAAATAAATAAACATTAAAAAGATTCAACTAAAAAATGCAAAATGCACAGAAAAATATCCTTAACGCATCTCTAGTTTCAACAGTGTTGATTTTCTACACCAATCACAACAGATGCTTTGCAGTTTTTGATAGTTAATAATCTATTCTTTGGTAGAAGGCACTTAACATCGTTGTTTAATGCTTTAGCAAAAATAGTTATAAGGTACTAAAAACAAGTCTCTAGGGGCGCCTGGGTGGCTCAGTCGGCTGAGCATCTGACTTAGACTCAGATCATGATTTCGTGGTTTGTGAGTTTGAGCCCCACGGCAGGGCCTGTGCTGAAAGCTCAGAGCCTGGTGCCTGCTTTGGATTCTGTCTCTCCCTTCCCTGCTCCCCTTCTCTATCAGGATTATGTTTTATATTACTATTGACTTACCATACTTGAATTACTGGCAAGATAGTATATGTGATTTTCCAGGCCCGACTGAAAATTATCTTTGTCAATGATTCTTTCCCTCTCTCTCTCAGTCACTCTCTTTGTCCCTCCTGTGTGTGCATGTGTGCGCATGTGTGTGTGTGTGTGTCTGTCTGCCTGCCTCTGTGTCTGATCTATGTGCTTATAGAACTGAAAAGATGATACTGATATTTGAATTTACCTTCTGAATTAAAATAACTGAACAATGATACAGTTACTTTTTGTTATATAAAAAAAAACATTTCAAAACTTGGTTTTAAAAACAACAATTATTTAGCTCACAATTCTATGGATCAGAATTTCAATCTGAGCTAGCTGTAGGGTTCTTTTAATATCTGAGCTCAGTTGTACTAAATCATGCATCTGTGGTAAACTGAACTCGTTATGGTAGAATCAGAAACCCATCTAAGCTTAAGATACTTTCTATTTTCATGTCTTTTTTTTTCAATATATGAAGTTTATTGTCAAATTGGTTTCCATACAACACCCAGTGCTCATCCCAAAAGGTGCCCTCCTCAATACCCATCACCCACCCTCCCCTCCCTCCCACCCCCCATCAACCCTCAGTTTGTTCTCAGTTTTTAAGAGTCTCTTATGCTTTGGCTCTCTCCCACTCTAACCTCTTTTTTTCCCTTCCCCTCCCCTATAGGTTTCTGCTAAGTTTCTCAGGATCCACGTAAGAGTGAAACCATATGGTATCTGTCTTTCTCTGTATGGCTTATTTCACTTAGCATAACACTCTCCAGTTCCATCCATGTTGCTACAAAGGGCCATATTTCATTTTTTCTCATTGCCACGTAGTACTCCATTGTGTATATAAACCACAATTTTTTTATCCATTCATCAGTTGATGGACATTTAGGCTCTTTCCATAATTTGGCTATTGTTGGGAGTGCTGCTATAAACATTGGGGTACAAGTGCCCCTATGCATCAGTACTCCTGTATCCCTTGGGTAAATTCCTAGCAGTGCTATTGCTGGGTCATAGGGTAGGTCTATTTTTAATTTTTTGAGGAACCTCCACACTGTTTTCCAGAGTGACTGCACCAACTTGCATTCCCACCAACAGTGCAAGAGGGTTCCCGTTTCTCCACATCCTCTCCAGCATCTATAGTCTCCTGATTTGTTCATTTTGGCCACTCTGACTGGCATGAGGTGATATCTCAGTGTGGTTTCGATTTGTATTTTCCTGATGAGGAGCGAGGTTGAGCATCTTTTCATGTGCCTGTTGGCCATCCGGATGTCTGCTTTAGAGAAGTGTCTCTTCATGTTTTCTGCCCATTTCTTCACTGGGTTATTTGTTTTTCAGGTGTGGAGTTTGGTGAGCTCTTTATAGATTTTGGATACCAGCTTTTTGTCCGATATGTCATTTGCAAATATCTTTTCCCATTCCGTTGGTTGCCTTTTAGTTTTGTTGGTTGTTTCCTTTGCTGTGCAGAAGCTTTTTATCTTCATAAGGACCCAGTACTTCATTTTTGCTTTTAATTCCCTTGCCTTTGGGGATGTGTCAAGTAAGAAATTGCTACGGCTGAGGTCAGAGAGGTCTTTTCCTGCTTTCTCCTCTAGGGTTTTGATGGTTTCCTGTCTCACATTCAGGTCCTTTATCCATTTTGAGTTTATTTTTGTGAATGGTGTCAGAAAGTGGTCTACTTTCAACCTTCTGCATGTTGCTGTCCAGTTGTCCCAGCACCATTTGTTAAAAGACTTTTTTCCATTGGATGTTCTTTCCTGCTTTGTCAAAGATGAGTTGGCCATACGTTTGTGGGTCTAGTTCTGGGGTTTCTATTCTATTCCATTGGTCTATGTGTCTGTTTTTGTGCCAATACCATGCTGTCTTGATGGTTAAAGCTTTGTAGTAGAGGCTAAAGTCTGGGATTGTGATGCCTCCTGCTTTGGTCTTCTTCTTCAAAATTACTTTGGCTATTCGGGGCTTTTGTGGTTCCATACAAACTTTAGGATTGCTTGTTCTAGTTTCGAGAAGAATGCTGGTGCAATTTTGATTGGGATTGCATTGAATGTGTAGATAGCTTTGGGTAGTATTGACATTTCGACAATATTTATTCTTCCAATCCATGAGCATGGAATGTTTTTCCATTTCTTTATATCTTCTTCAGTTTCCTTCATAAGCTTTCTATAGTTTTCAGCATACAGATCTTTTACATCTTTGGTTAGATTCATTCCTAGGTTTTTTATGCTTCTTGGTGCAATTGTGAATGGGGTCAGTTTCTTTATTTGTCTTTCTGTTGCTTCATTATTAGTGTATAAAAATGCACCTGATTTATGTACATTGATTTTGTATACTGCAACTTTGCTAAATTCATGTATCAGTTCCAGCAGACTTCTGGTAGAGTCTACTGGATTTTCCATGTATAATATCATGTCATCTGCAAAAAGTGAAAGCTTATCTTCATCTTTGCCAATTTTGATGCCTTTGATTTCCTTTTGTTGTCTGATTGCCGATGCTAGCACTTCCAACGCTATGTTAAACAACAGCGGTGAGAGTGGACATCCCTGTCGTGTTCCTGATCTCAGGGAAAAAGCTCTCAGTTTTTCCCCATTGAGGATGATGTTAGCTGTGGACTTTTCATAAATGGCTTTTATGATGTTTAAGTATGTTCCTTCTATCCCAACTTTCTCGAGGGTTTTTATTAAGAAACGTTGGGGCGCCTGGGTGGCGCAGTCGGTTAAGCGTCCGACTTCAGCCAGGTCACGATCTCGCGGTCCGTGAGTTCGAGCCCCGCGTCAGGCTCTGGGCTGATGGCTCGGAGCCTGGAGCCTGTTTCCGATTCTGTGTCTCCCTCTCTCTCTGCCCCTCCCCCGTTCATGCTCTGTCTCTCTCTGTCCCAAAAATAAATAAACGTTAAAAAAAAAAAAAAAAGAAACGTTGCTGAATTTTGTCAAATGCCTTTTCTGCATCGATTGACAGGATCATATGGTTCTTATCTTTTCTTGTATTAATGTGATGTATCACGTTGATTGATTTGCGAATGTTGAACCAGCCCTGCATCCCAGGAATGAATCCCACTTGATCATGGTGAATAATTCTTTTTATATGCTGTTGAATTCGATTTGCTAGTATCTTATTGAGAATTTTTGCATCCATATTCATCAAGAATATTGGCCTGTAGTTCTCTTTTTGTACTGGGTCACTGTCTGGTTTAGGAATCAAAGTAATACTGGCTTCATAGAATGAGTCTGGAAGTTTTCCTTCCCTTTCTACTTTTTGGGATAGCTTGAGAAGGATAGGTATTATCTCTGCTTTCAACGTCTGGTAGAACTCCCTTGGGAAGCCATCTGGTCCTGGACTCTTATTTGTTGGGAGATTTTTGATTACTGATTCAATTTCTTCGCTGGTTATGGGTCTGTTCAAGCTTTCTATTTCTTCGTGATTGAGTTTTGGAAGCGTGTGGGTGTTTAGGAATTTGTCCATTTCTTCCAGGTTGTCCAGTTTGTTGGCATATAATTTTTCATAGTATTCCCTGATAATTGCTTGTATCTCTGAGGGATTGGTTGTAATAATTCCATTTTCATTCATGATTTTATCTATTTGGGCCATCTCCCTTTACTTTTTGAGAAGCCTGGCTAGAGGTTTGTCAATTTTGTTTATTTTTTCAAAAAACCAACTCTTGATATCGTTGATCTGCTCTACAGTTTTTTTTAGATTGTATATTGTTTATTTCTGCTCTGATCTTTATTATTTCTCTTCTTCTGCTGGGTTTAGGCTGTCTTTGCTGTTCTGCTTCTATTTTCTTTAGGTGTGCTGTTAGATTTTGTATTGGGGATTTTTCTTGTTTCTTGAGATTGGCGTGGATTGCAGTATATTTTCCTCTCAGGACTGCCTTTGCTTCATCCCAAAGCATTTGGATTGTTGTATTTTCATTTTCACTTGTTTCCATCTATTTTTTAATTTCTTCTCTAATTTCCTGGTTGACCCATTCATTCTTTAGTAGGGTGTTCTTTAACCTCCATGCTTTTGGAGGTTTTCCAGACTTTTTCCTGTGGTTGATTTCAAGTTTCATAGCATTGTGGTCTGAAAGTATGCATGGTATGATTTCAATTCTTGTATACTTATGAAGGGCTGTTTTGTGACCCAGTATGTGATCTATCTTGGAGAATGTTCCATGTGCACTCGAGAAGAAAGTATATTCTGTCGCTTTGGGATGCAGAGTTCTAAATATATCTATTAAGTCCATCTGATCCAATGTATCATTCAGGGCCCTTGTTTCTTTATTGACCATGTGTCTAGATGATCTATCCATTTCAGTAAGTGGAGTGTTAAGGTCCCCTGCAATTACCACATTTTTATCAATATGGTTGCTTATGTTTGTGAGTAATTGTTTTATATATCTGAGGGCTCCTGTATTTGGCGCATAGACATTTATAATTGTTAGCTCTTCCTGATGGATAGACCCTGTGATTATTATATAATGCCCTTCTTTATCTCTTGTTACAGCCTTTAATTTAAAGTCTAGTTTGTCTGATATAAGTATGGCTACTCCAGCTTTCTTTTGACTTCCAGTGGCATGATAAATAGTTCTCCATCCCCTCACTCTCAATCTGAAGGTGTCCTCAGGTCTAAAATGAGTCTCTTGTAGACAGCAAATAGATGGGTCTTGTTTTTTTATCCATTCTGATACCCTGTGTCTTTTGGTTGGCACATTTAGTCCATTGACATTCAATGTTATTATAGAAAGATATGGGTTTAGAGTCATTGTGATGTCCATAGGTTTCATGCTTGTTGCAATGTCTCTGGTACTTTGTCTCACAGGATCCCCCTTAGGATCTCTTGTAGGGCTGGTTTAGTGGTGATGAATTCCTTCAGTTTTTGTTTGTTTGGGAAGATTTTATCTCTCCTTCTATTCTAAATGACAGACTGCTGGATAAAGAATTCTCGGCTGCACATTTTTTCTGTTTATCACATTGAAGATCTCCTGCCATTCCTTTCTGGCCTGCCAAGTTTCAGTAGAGAGATCAGTCACGAGTCTTATAGGTCTCCCTTTATATGTTAGAGCATGTTTATCTCTAGCTGCTTTCAGAATTTTCTCTTTATCCTTGTATTTTGCCAGTTTCATTATGATATGTCGTGCAGAAGATCGATTCAAGTTACATCTGAAGGGAGTTCTCTATGCCTCTTGGATTTCAATGCCTTTTTCCTTCCCCAGATCTGGGAAGTTCTCAGCTATTATTTCTTCAAGTACACTTTCAGCACCTTTCCCTCTCTCTTCCTCCTCTGGAATACCAATTATGCGTATATTATTTCTCTTTAGTGTATCACTTAGTTCTCTAATTTTCCCCTCATACTCCTGGATTTTTTTTTATCTCTCTTTTTCTCAGCTTCTTCTCTTTCCATAATTTTATCTTCTAGTTCACCTATTCTCTCCTCTGCCTCTTCAATCCGAGCCGTAGTTGTCTCCATTTTATTTTGCACCTCGTTGATAGCCTTTTTTAGCTCCTCCTGGCTGTTCCTTAGTCCCTTGATCTCTGTAGCAAGAGATTCTCTGCTGTCCTTTATACTGTTTTCAAGCCCAGCGATTAATTTTATGACTATTATTCTAAATTCACTTTCTGTTATATTGTTTAAATCATTTTTGATCAGTTCGTTAGCTGTTGTTGTTTCCTGGACGTTTTTCTGATGGGAATTCTTCCATTTCATCATTTTGGATAGTCCCTGTAGTGGCACTTCCCCTGTGCTGTCTTGAATAACTTGCGTTGGTGGGCGGGGCCGCAGTCAGACCTGATGTCTGCTCCCAGCTCACTGCTGGGGCCACAGTCAGACTGGTGTGTGCCTTCTCTTCCCCTCTCCTAGGGGTGGGATTCACTGTGGGGTGGCGTGGCTCATCTGGGCTGCTTGCACTCTGCCAGGCTTGTGGTGCTGGGGATCTGGTGTGTTAGCTGGGGTGAATGGGCAAGGTGCACAGGGGCGGGTGGGGCAGACTCAGATCACTTTTCCTTCGGAGATCCACCTCAGGAGGGGTCCTGAGGCAGGGGAGGGAGTCAGACCCACCGGAGGAGGGATGGATCCACAGAAGCGCAGTGTTGGGTGTTTGCGTGGTGCATGCAAGTTCCCTGGCAGGAACTGGTTCCCTTTGGGATTTTGGTTGGGGGATGGGTGAGGGAGATGGCGCTGGCGAGCACCTTTGTTCCCCGCTAAGCTGAGCTCTGTTGTCCAGGGCTCAACAACTCTCCTTCCCATTGTCCTCCAGCCCTCCATTTTCTGAGCAGAGCTGTTAGCTTATAACCTTCCAGATGTCAAGTCCCGCTTGCTGTGGGAACACACTCTGTCCGGCCCCTCCCGCTTTTGCAAGCCAGACTCAGGGGCTCTGCTTGGCGGGGGGGGGGGGGGGGGCGGGCCGCCCCTCCACCCGGCTCCCTCCCGCCAGTCCGTGGAGTGTGCACCGCCTCGCCACCCTATCTACCCTCTTCCATGGGCCTCTCATCTGCGCTTGACTCTGGAGACTCTGTTCTGCTAGTCTTCTGGCGGTTTTCTGGGTTATTTAGGCAGGTGTAGGTGGAATCTAAGTGATCAGCAGGACGCGTGGTGAGCCCAGCGTCCTCCTACGCTGCCATCTTCCCAGGATCCTATTTTCATGTCTTTTTTAATGTTCCTTAGTATTTTGTAAAAATGTTGAAAATTCCTTTCTTTTTAAACCATGCTAAGGACAACAAAGAGTAAAATTCTGTGCCCATGCTTGAATAAGAATTGTAAAAAAAAAAAAAAAAAAAAATGGCAGTGTATATCTGGGGACTCAATGGACCAAGTAAGGGTAGAGAAAATACAATTCAAGGACAACAGATGTTGAGTAACTCAGTCCAACTGCTTCTCACCAGCTAGCAATTATCCTTCCAGTGCTAAAACTATGAAGCTTTATGTGTGTAGTTTAGTGAAGGAGGCAATTCCTTACAAGAAGGTATTTTTCATCAAAAATATTGTGTAGATCACTTCATCTAATTAAGTTATAATCTACAAATTGTAAGCTATTGAAATAAATATGAGAGAATATATGTGTCATTTGCTGGAGACTACCAGAAATATAAACCTTTCTCACCAATGATTCTAAAACATATGTCCTGTCTTAGTTTGGGATGCTATATCAAAGGACCATAAACTAGGTGGCTTACAAGCAACAGAAATTTATTTCACACATTCCTGGAGGTAGAAGTCAGAAACAGGGTGTCAACAGTGTCAAGTTCTAATGAGATCCCTCTTCTGGTTTCAAATTGCCAACTTCTTGTATTCTCACATGGTGGAAAGAGAGCAAGAAAACTCTCTGGTTTTCTTGGGTTAGGTTTAGGGTTATAAGAGCATTAATCCCATTCAGTGGGACTCAACTTTCCAGACCTGACCACTTCCCAAAGGCCCCACCTCCTAATATCATCCCACTGGGGGAGTTAGGATTTCAACTGATGAATTTTGGGAGGGAACAAACATTCTGTCCATTGTATCCCTCCAGGCCAAAACTATGAAATGATAATGTAGCCTCATCTCTGAATATGCTTATTTTACCCAATATTAAGAAACCCAACTAAATGAACAGATTTACAATACTAGCCTTGTATATGAAAGAATATGTTGGGAAAAGAAGGAATGCTTTTAATAAATATTTTTTTTCAACGTTTATTTATTTTTGGGACAGAGAGAGACAGAGCATGAACGTGGGAGGGGCAGAGAGAGAGGGAGACACAGAATCGGAAACAGGCTCCAGGCTCTGAGCCATCAGCCCAGAGCCTGACGCGGGGCTCGAACTCACGGACCGCGAGATCGTGACCTGGCTGAAGTCGGACGCTTAACCGACTGCGCCACCCCGGCGCCCCAAATAAACATTTTTAAAAGGGGTTGATTGGTATAATCTAAAAATTACAACCTGATCAATCTAGGTTTCCACGATCTTCTCTGTCTTCATTGATGGTATTTTTAGAGGGATCAAATAAAGTTTTATCTGCTACCTTGAACTGTATGCTCTAGGATTCAATTTTATATGAAATGCATTAGCATTAGCCAACTTAAATAAAACCTAATTTCATAATTAGGAGGTATACCATAGTCTTTCTTCATAAATATATTAGCCTTGGTAAATACCTTCTATTTCATCTTAATTTATTTCCATTCTCACTAGTTTTCATTTTGAAAAGTTAAAATGTCCCTTAATAAGTATACAATAAAAATTAAGCCAGTTGTCCTAGAGCACAAACCTCACCTGGATGAGTATTTTAATATGAAAAGTAAGCAGCAGCTAGGGTGGCGTTTTGTGAGGAAACTGAGTATATACAGCATTTGGTGCTGGGCATGGTCTTCTCAGTCACTGAGGGAAAATGAGAGGGCATTCCTCTCATTTCCTGCTAGAAACCTGAAATTATAAAACCAATGTTGGAACATAAATGTAAAATTACCTTTGCTTTTATGGATACACTTCTGCTGATTGATTAAGTGGTTGCTTGTCCATTTCTGCATGTTATCTGTCTATATATTGAAAGTCTCAAGACATAACTCTAGTTATTGAAAGTCCCTTTGTTCAAATGCCAAGAAATGTGAGATTTTATTTAGAATAAATATTAGAAATTTCTAGTTTATGTAAACTGTTTCGTTATATTTCCCTTTCCCTAAAGCCTTCTCCAGGAGATATTATGACAGACTGATTATGAGTTCACACTCCACTCCTAATTACTCTGCTCAAAATCACATGATATCTTTGTGAGCTTGGACAGATTGCTTAACACTGCTAAGTGTTAGTTTCCTCAACTGTCAAATACAAACAAGGCTAACAATCCTATACATTGTATTTATTCATCTAGAATAGCAAGAGAATGCAGATGTGATGGGCCATTTTTTGGCTAAGTTGGATGCAGCTCTTCCATATCCTCCTTTCCTCCATATTTGTTTTTATTCTCTTACAAAGGAACTTTGGTTACAAAATTGAAGCGGTAGAATTGTGGATGGGTTGAAATTGCCTGGCAGCAATCAAACTTGGGTGAGCAAATGGAATGGAATAAGGCACCCATCAAGCTCCTTGAACTGAATTTGCGCTCCAGTGATTACAGGAGTGACAGAAAAATCTGATGTAATTTCTTGGAAACTTATTTAATCTTGGGCAGTATAACCCTTCTAATTCTTCATTACTATCTGTGAATTAGTGATGATACTGGTACAGTTCATCAAAGTACTGGATGCATTAAATGAAACCGTGGTTAAAAAAAGTAAAGTGCTAGGGGCTACCGGGTGGCTCAGTTGGTTAAGCGTCCAACTTTTGATTTCAGCTCAGGTTATGATCTCACAGTTCATGGGATCAAGTCCGTGTTGGGCTCTGTGCTGAGACTGTGGAGCCTACTTGGGATTCTCTCTTCCCATCTTTCCGCCCCGCCCCTGCTCATGTACCCTCTCTCTCTTTTTCTCTCTCTCTCAAAAATAAATATTTTTTTAAAAAGTAAATTACTTGGCCAATTATTAATACTATTATTATTATTACTTTTATCATCTAGGAGACTCTCTGTACAAACTGACCTGTCTCAGGACCCAGATAATAAGCATGGGAAAGAGTTGTGTAGGAGGCTGTTTTTCCCAGCCATCCTCTTGCATCTCAAACCATGGAGTCCTAAATTTTGGGAACATAAGTAGATTGCAATCTTAGTGTGGACTGGAATTTTCACGATGGGAAATAACACTGTGAGATGTCACCAAGTGGATTTGTGAGCAGAGGCATAAGTAAGTGGAGCCAGAACAGGAGAATAACACGGTAGCTTTCAGATGATGATCACTTTCAGGAACCACAGAATGCTGAGAATTGGAATACCTGGATTACATAGGTAAAGGGCTTAACACAGTGCAGCATGCATTCAAAAAATGATTGCTGTAATTATTATCATTGGGTCCATTTTCCACCTATTACAGGAGCCAGATAGCTGAAGAAGAAAATGGACTCCTAAACAGCTTTAGTCATCTACAGTAGCAGTTTTCTTAGCATGTCGACAGTTTACAATCGCTTGGGTGTAAAATAATGATATGATATTGTAGTTCCAGCTGGCTAATGAAAATAGAGATAACCATAAATCCTGGGGGATTTTCTGCTTGGTGAGAAGTAAAGAAAGATAAGCCAAAACATAGTAGAAATACAGGCTACCTTTATCACTTTGCTTAATACTTAATATCTCAACATCTTGAAGGATGTATAGGATTTCAATAGGCACACTCCAGAAGGAAGTAAAAACATGAGCAAAATGAAAAAGAATTTATGGGAAATGTGAGTAGTCTAATTTGTCTAAGGACAGGGCTTCCCTTTGTGTATGTTTCAGTTATTTATTGCTGCATAACAAAACACCCCAAAATTTAGTGGCTTAGAACAGCAATTTGCTATTTCTCGTGATTCTGGGGTTGACTGGTCAGATCTTCTGATCCAAATGGCCTAGTCTGGGGTCATTTACATGGCTGCCTTCAGCAGAGCATCCTGCTAGAGTGTCTTAGTTCTCCTTGACATGTCCTTGTTCTCATTACATGAAGTCTCATCTACCCACCTCCAGCAACCCTCACTTTGTTCTCTATAGTTAAGAGTCTCTTGTGGTTTGCCTCCCTCTCTTTTTCTTTTCCTCCTTCCCCTATTTGAATTGATTTTTAAATGTTAAACCAGTGGTATGCTGAGAGTGCACACCTTTTTGAACTCTGCATTTAGTAAAATGAACAGCAATGTTAGAAGGAAATTGACCATAGTGAGAATTACACCAGGGAAATTGTCAAATGGTGCAAATTGGTTTTTCTTTTTCCCTCCCTCTAGATCCTGCTGTTACACATATAACAGCACACTACTCTGTTAAATCAGCTTAGCATCTCTTTAGTAAATCTGTTAGTCATGTTGTATTATTCTTTTCATATTTTTCTGGAATTCATTTGCTAAAATTTTGTTAAGGAGTTTTATTTGTTTTCCTGTTCATGAGGACTGTTATAATACAATATTTTTGTTATATTATTTTCTGGTTTTGGTAACAGATAACATAGCCATCAAAAAATAGGGATTATTGCCTTTTCTGTTTCTAGAGAACATTGTGTAAAATTGATATTTCTGCTCAAATGTTAGGTGGAGTTCACTCGTGATGATGCCTGGGCCTCAAGTTTTCTCTGTTGAGAAGTTTTTACTATGATGCCTATATGTTTAATAGATATAAGGTTATTCAGGTCATCTTTTCCTCTTGGGTGAGTCTTGTAGTTAGTGACATTTTGTTATCGAATCACACATTTCATCTAACCCATTGAGTTTGTGGGCCTAAGGTCACTTATAAAAATCCTGTGTTATGTGTTTAGCGCCTAAAAGAGTGAAATCTCCCTTTCCTTCTGATATTAATGATTGGTGTTTTCTCTCTCTCTTTTTTTTTTCCTTCTTCAGTTTGGACAGAAGTTTATCAACTTTATTGATCTTTTCAAATAACCAGTTTTGGGATTTATTAATTTTTATCAATTTTCTGGTTTTCATTTTATTAATTCTTGGTTTTTGTTATTTTGTAATTTTGTATAAGTTTAATTTTATCTTCTATTTTCTAGTTTCTGGGTAAAAGCTTCTAACATTGAATGAGACATTTCTTATTTTCTAGTGTGTGTTATTTACTCTGTTTCCCTCCAAGAACTTCTTTGGCAACATCCTTCAAATATTGTTATTTTCAGTCTTCAGAATATTTTCTAATTCTTCTTGTGAATTCTTCTTTATCTAAAAGTTGGTAATTTCCAAATATGTGAGTCTTTTTCAAAAATATTTTTGTTATTTATCTCCAGTTTAATTTGTGTTCAGAGGCTATATTTCATATAACTTCAATCCTTTTATATTTGTTGAAACTTGGTTAATGATCCATTATACAGACTATCTTGGAGAATGTTGTATATACACTTGAAAGGAATGTGTATTCTTCTAATTTGGGATAGAATGCACTACAAAGGTCAGTTTGGTCAAGTCAGTTGATATTGTTATCCAAGTATTTATATTCTTATCAATCTTCTACTTGTTCTATCAGTTACAGAAAGATGTATGTTGAACTCCCCAATATAACTGTATGATGTGTTTGTGTCTGATATTATTTATCTGTTTCTTCTTTCAGTTCTATCAGTTTTTGTTTCATGTATTTTGAAACTCCATGAATAGGCATATACCTTTACTTATAAAATGTATCACTTTATTCCTAGTAATATTCTTTATTTTAAAATTGACTTTGAGGGGCACCTGGGTGGCGCAGTCGGTTAAGCGTCCGACTTCAGCCAGGTCACGATCTCGCGGTCCGTGAGTTCGAGCCCCGCGTCAGGCTCTGGGCTGATGGCTCAGAGCCTGGAGCCTGTTTCCGATTCTGTGTCTCCCTCTCTCTCTGCCCCTCCCCCGTTCATGCTCTGTCTCTCTCTGTCCCAAAAATAAACGTTGAAAAAAAAAATTTAAAAAAAATAAATAAAATTGACTTTGATATTAATATAGCCTCTTCAGCTCTTTTAGAATTTGTATTTTCTAAGTCTATATTTCACCATTATTCCACTTATAATCTATGTATCTATTTTAAGTGGGCTTATTGTAGAAAATATATCGTAGGGTCTTGCTTTTTGAATTCAATCTGACATTTTGCCTTTTAAATACAATATCTAGACAATTTACATTTAGTATAATTATTGATATGGTTATATTTAAATATATGATCAACTTATTTCTTTCAATTTTTTTATTTACTCTTTGGGTATTTTTTTCCCCTTGCCTTTTTTAAAGATTCTATTTTAGTTCCACATTTGCTAACTTTAATTTATAGTGGTTGCTCTGTTATTTATAATATATATCTCCAACTTATCACACTTACCACACATTCAAACAATTCTACCACATTATATGTAGCATAAGAGCCATATAGCAGTATGCTTTAATTCCCTTCCTCCTGTCTTCTGTGTGATTGTTATGCATATTACCTCTACATATAATCTAAACTCCAAATACATTATTTTTGCTTTGAACAGTAAATGATATTTTAATTTTTTTCAATTTCTTTTATTGAATAAATTTGATGTGTAACATTGTGTAAGTTTAAGGTGCACAGCTTGTTACTTTGATTTATATATTGTAATATGATTTCTGATATAGTGATATCTGTCACATTACATAATTATAGCACAATATTATTATCTATATTATACTGTGTATTAGATCTCTGGCTTATTTACTATTTGATACAAGTTTGTACCCTTAAACACCATCATTCTTACCACACTCATTAATTTGATTTTTAATTGTGGTATAATGCACATGACATCAAATTTATCATCATAGCCATTTTTAAAGTATACAGTTTAGTAATATTAAGTATATTCACATTATCATGCAACCAATCTCAAGAACATTTTTATCTTGCAAAACCAAAACTCTGTACCCATTAAACAATAAATCTTCCAACTCTTTCCCGGGTACCAGCAACCACCATTCTATTTTCTATCTCTATGAATTTAACTGTTCTAGATACCTCATGTAAGTAGGATCATACAGTATTTGTCTTTTTGTGACTGGCTTCTTTTGGTTAGCATGATGTTCTCAAGAGTTATCAATGTTGTACCATGTGTCAGAATCTCCTTTCCATTTAAGGCTGGAAAATATTTCATTGTATGCATAAACCACATTTTGTTTATTCTTTCATCTGTTTATAGTCATTTGGGGGGGCGCCTGGGTGGCTCAGTCGGTTGAGTGTCCGACTTCGGCTCAGGTCATGATCTCGCGGTCTGTGAGTTCGAACCCCGCGTCAGGCTCTGGGCTGATGGCTCAGAGCCTGGAGCCTGCTTCCGATTCTGTGTCTCCCTCTCTCTCTGCCCCTCCCCCGTTCATGCTCTGTCTCTCTCTGTCTCAAAAATAAATAAATGTTAAAAAAAAAATTTATAGTCATTTGGGTTGCCTCTACCTTTTGACTACACTGAATAACACTGTTATGAACTTAGGTGTTCAAATATCTGTTAGAGACCCTTAATTTCGGGGCAGTAAATACCAGGTGGGGGGTTGCTGGATTATATGGTGATTATATTTTAAAAATTTTTAAGGAATAACTAAACTGTTTTCCATAGCAGCTACACCATTTTTTTTTAATTTTTTTTTTCAACGTTTATTTATTTTTGGGACAGAGAGAGACAGAGCATGAACGGGGGAGGGGCAGAGAGAGAGGGAGACACAGAATCAGAAACAGGCTCCAGGGTCTGAGCCATCAGCCCAGAACCTGACGCGGGGCTCTAACTCACGGACCGCGAGATCGTGACCTGGCTGAAGTCGGATGCTTAACCGACTGCGCCACCCAGGCACCCCAACAGCTACACCATTTTATATTCCCATCAACAGTGCACGACTGTTCCAGTTTTCCACATCTTTGCCAACACTTATAATTTTGTTTTGTTTTGTTTTGTTTTTATAATAGCCAATCTAGGGGCACCTGGGTGGTTCAGTCAGTTAAGCATCTGACTTCAGCTCAGGTCATGATCATACAGTTTGTGAGTCCAAGCCCCACGTTGGTTCTGTGCTGACAGCTCAGAGCCTGGAGTCTGCTTTAGATTCTGTCTCTCTCTCATGAAAATAAATAAACATTAAAAAAAATTGTAGTAGCCAATCTAATGGGTATAAGTTGATATCTCATTGTGGTTTTGATTTAGATTTTCCTAATGATTAGTGATGTTGAACATCTTTTCATGTGCTTATTGTCCATTTTAATATTTCCTTTGAGAAAGAAGTATTTTGCCCATTTTTGATTGGGTTGTTTATTTTTTGTTGTTGAGTTTTAGGAGTTCCATATATATACTGGATATTAATCCCTTATCAGATAAATGATTTCTGAATATTTTCTCCCATTCTGTGGGTTACCTTTTCACCCTGTTGATTGTGTCCTTTTATTCACAGAAGTTTTTATTCTGATGTAGTTTAATTTCTGATGATGTTCAATTTACCTTTTGTTGTCTGTGCTTTGGTGTCATCTCCCAGAAATCAGTGCCAAACCTAATGTCATACACATTAACTCCAAAAAAAAAAAATTGAGGCACTTGGGTAGTTACTTTAGTTAAGTGTCCAACCCTTGATTTCAGCTCAGGTCATGATCTCCTGATCAGGAGACCAAGCCCTGTGTCAGGCTCCGTCCTGGGCGTGGAGCCTGCTTAAGATACTCTCTCTCCTTTTGCCCCTCCCAGTGCTCTCTCTCTCTCAAAACAAAATTAAAATTAAAAATAAAAATAAATTAATTAATTAAATTAAAGGGAAAAAATTTTTATGTACACCTATATTTTACTCTTTCTGACTCATTTTATTTCTTTGGGTATATTCAAATGTCTGTGTTATTTTTTTTTTCTGTCTGAAGAATTTTCTGAAACAATTTTTGTCATGCATGTTTCCAGGGATACATTTTCCCAGCTTTTGTTTGGCTCGAAAATTTTTATTTTTCTCCATTTCTGAAAGAATTTTTACTGAAAAATTCAGGGCCAACAGTGTGTGTGTGTGTGTGTGTGTATGTGCGTGTGTGTGTGTGTGTTGTTTGTTTTCTTTCAGGATATTAATGATGTCCTTCCATTCTCCTTTTATATGCATAGTTTCTGATGAAAAATCTGTGATAATTCTTATCTTTGATCTCTATAAATAATGTGTCTTTTTACCTCTGGCTTTTTTCCTTTACTTACTCTAAGTTTTAAGCAGTTTGATTAAGGTATACTTTGGGATAGTTTTATTACATTTATTCTTCTAGGAGTCACTGAACTTCTTGAATTGAATCTATGACATAATAATCTTCACAAATTTGGACATTTCTCAGTTACTATTTCTTCAAATATATGTTTGCCTCTCTTCTCTATGTTCTTTCCTGTGACTTCAATTAACATGTATCTTTGGTCAGTTGATAATATCTCTCAGTTCCCTGATGGCCTTTTTATTTAATTTTGGTCTTTTTTTTCTGCATGCTTTATTTTCAATATTTTTTATTACTATGTCTTCAAGTTTACTGATCTTTTATTCTGCTATGTTTAACTTGCTGTTAATCCCAACCAGTGTATTGTTTTTATGATTTTAAAGAGAGAGAGGGCATGCAAGCTGGGGAGAGGAGCAGAGGGAGAGAGAGAGAGAGAGAGAGAGAGAGGGGGAGAGAGAGAGAGAGAGAGAGAGAGAGAGAGAGAGAGAGAGAGAGAATCCCAAGTACGCTCCACACTCAGCTTGATTTCTAACCTGAAATCAAGAGTCAGATGCTCAGCTGACTGAGCTACCCTGACGCCTATAGCCAGTGTATTTTTAATTTCATGTGTTGTATTTTTATATCTATTTTTAACCTATTTAATTTCATATGTTGTATTTCTATACCTATTTCCAGTTTTTCTTCCACTTCATGTGCTCATGTTTTTCCTCTACCTTCTTAAAAATATATTTACAATAAATATTTTGAAGCTATGAAGATATTTATAGTTGTTGTTTTAATGTCTGTAACTTGTTTTTCTTATTCTTTTCTAAGGGTTCTTTCTCAGGCCTTATGTACTTTTTAGTTTTCTTTATTCATGTACATGTCATAACTCAGCCAAAGACTTGAGAGACCCTTTCTGCCCATCTCTGGAACTCTCTTTTTATGTGTTTCTACAGCTCCACTCCTTTCCTAAGTTTTGAAAAAGTCTCAACTATTCTTTCTTGAAGTTTGCTTCTGCTCATTCTCATTACTCAGTGTGAGACTCCAAGTTAATTTAATTATATTAATTATGCTCTACATGTCTTAAACAGCTTTCTACATTTTTCCCTTCTTGCTCTTTATGATTCAATAAGCATATTTTCTAATATCCTGTATTACACTTCAGTAATCCTGCCTTTGTATGTTATTTACCAAAAATTTTCCTGATTGAGATTTTCACCTGTAGAATTTCCATTAGATTTCTTCTCTGATGAAAATCTCCAGCTCACTTTCTATGCTTCCATCCTTTTCTCTAACTTCTTGACCATATTAATCACAGTGATTTCAAAATCTCCCTCAGGTAACACCAGTATCTGAGTCACTTTTATATCTATTCCAATTGTTTATTTTCTCTCTTGGTTTTCAGCCATGTAGTCCTTTCTATTATAAGAATAATTTTATTTAATTGAGTGACAGTGTGTTTAATAATTATAGAAGCTCTAGAGAAAGGGATAGCAATTATTTTAGGTTTTGAAGGCCACATACAGTCTCTGTCTGGTATTTTTTTCCCCCCTCTATTTTTGGTAACAACCTCTTACAAAAGAAAAACACTTTAGTTTGTGGGCTGTATAAAAGCTGCCCACAACAGATTTGTCTCAGTGGCCATAGTTTTTCAAGCCTGTGCTGATTGGCACTAGTTCAATACTCTGAAATCTTCAAAGGCTAGACTCTAAGAGATGGAAACTAACTATGAACTAGAAAATAGGATGCCAGTGGTACAAATAGAAACATCATTCTAAGAACAGAGTTAAAGGGGAGGCAGGAAATGAGGAGGCAATTAAGTAACAGATTGCTATCAAGATTAGACTTTTTTTCAAGAAGAGAGTTTAGATCAAGGTCAAAGGTAAAGGTAGGATTGAACAAAATAGGAATGGGGGGGTTTATTACTATTTCTTAGAAAAATATATAGGAAAAAATTATACAGAATATATATTTGGGCAGCAAATCATATTTTGTAAACAATTTTTAAACTGCACACTAGTAAGCAATGTGGTTGAAACTTACTTGTGAATACCTTGTGTGACCTCAGAATAGTACTGAGAAAACAATACCTCTTTTATCATGCTTTGATACAAAGTCAGCCAAATAATAATATGCATTTTTGAAATGACTAAATCTATACTTGCACAGAAGATTATTAAAGGTCATTATAGACTAATAAGTAAATAATAATGTTCAAAAGTTATGTGTCCATAACTACACATTCATGTAATGCATAACCGTCAACTTCAATAGATTAAATAATGTAACTTCACAACCATGATCTTCTACCAGTATCCATAATACCTTAAATATATATTTAAAAATCTAATCTTGAATATGTATAGAGGAAAAAGTCTTTATCTTATGTAGAAGTTGTGATTAATATCTAACAAGTGTTTGTAGACCATTTTGGCATTGAATACTATTGTTGTAAAGTATTATTTTATTGCCTTATTCTAAGGAGTCTTATCTTCCATTGTAGAGCCTCCCTTCTAGTTGGCACATAGAATGGTGGTTGATCACCTTAATATAAGTAGGGACTGTGCTGAATTCAAGCTGCTCAAAAGTCTGATAATGTTCTGTCTACCTGTGCTGTAACCATGACCCTTCAGCATTTTTCATTAAGAACATGGTGTAATCTGCAAATCCCTCACTCTACTGGGTCCTACACTCTAATCACCATCTTGTCAGAATTCTAACATTCCACTCTGTTTTCCAGAGGCTTTTTGCTTAAATTTCTAATTTCCTACCATATGCGTCTCAATAGTTGGAAAATATCCCGAAGACAAAAATGGCCCTATGCTTAAAGCCTCCCACACATCTGGTGTCAACCACCGACCCTCCACCCCACATTGACCTTCCCCAAGGATTCCCACCAAGCTTCAATCTGGATTTTCAGTTTCCTGCCCGTTCCCAGAATTGGCATATATCCCTGGAATGGAGTTCTCTAGGTTGGCTCCCTCTTTGTCATCTTAGTCCCTCTATTTTATATTGCTTCTGTAATTCTCCACTTCCTTCAAAGAGATGGTTACTGTATTTTATTTGGCTTTCCTAGCTTTTCTAGGAAGAAGTGCTGCCTTGCTATGAGCTACCCCATGTTGTTGGGAGCAAAGAAATTTAAGATGGTTTAATATTCAAGCAAAAAATCATCAGCTTGGGCCTTACACAATCTGTCTTCAACCTATATTCCAATCATATCTCTACGTATTGACCACATGCCTGCATGTATGTAATAATTCAGTCCTAACTTGCTGAAATGCTCCATATATTCTCTCAATATTCTTGACTGGAATTCCTTAACCTAACCTCTCTGGATCTTTGCCTGTTGAAGTCAATCTACTTAACTCCTCTCTATAGTTATATGTTTCTCAGTGTTAGAGATGGATTCTTGCTTATATTTAGATCCCCCTGATGTCCCATAGCTCAGAGCTTTACACATAGAAGGAACCCAGTAAATATTTGATGATTGATCTTAGTTGAGTAGCCTTTATTTAGTGCTTTGACACCCTTTGGCCTTTCTTTCTATGACTTCCTAATCTAGGAAAGTTCAGTTTCAGATAAGTCTTTTATTAGCTAGTTTTTTTCCTGGTGAAAACATCAAATTTTTAGCTCACTGACTGACCTTCAGGTTAGCCACATAGAACCACATAAACAGAAAATCTGATATCTAAATGAATTTTAGTAACTGAACAGACTAGTGAAATTGAAATCTTTATCTTTGACATATTCTGAATTTAATGACTGAGTATAGTTTGGAGTTTGAATTCAGATACGTTGTTCTTTAAAATGTCCATGGGACCCCAGATGGCCATTTCTTATCACTCAATAAAAATAGCCTTTCTTATCATCATTTTTATCTGTTCCTTTCTTTTATGAGTTTTTATTATAGGGACAGACAATATGTCTACTGGTGGAAAGTCTGCCATTAAGACTTTTAAAGACTTAAGCTGGAGCAAACTAAGTTCACAGAAAGTTATTTTATCCATACCATGATTTTGACATTTTTCCTTAAAAAACAAATTCATCTTGATGCCCTTTTATTAAATTGATTCAGAAGGGGAAAATATCTTAAAGAAACAATATGCAATAGCAATAACTATTGCTTCCTGGAAATTTACTATATTGGCATCACTGCACTGAGCATTTGTCCAGATTATATCTCATTTAAAATTCATAGCAACATTATGAGGTGAATACCTATATCACTCTCATTTTCTAACTGAGGCTTGGAAAAATTCACTAGTTTGTCCAAGATCAAACATCTAGCAAGTTCCGGATTGAGGGTTTTACCAAATTTTGTCTGAATTCCAAAGCCTTTGCATTTAACATATGGGTTATTAGCTCTCTACCATGACATAGAAAGTCACAATAATGATTTATTAGGGAAAGAGGCAAATTAAAGTAGTATTAACAAATGTGATTTAAAGTGTTAGATTGGGTTAACAGAATATAAGTTAATTTTGACTATTAAACTAAGCAACTTTTTTTCTAGAAAGGCTTCAAGTTAATAAAACAGAAACATTGTCCCAAAACTATCCAGACCAGAAGGTGTCCACCATTAGGAAATAATATAAGCCACAAATGTAAGAATTGCAAGAGAAGCCTTAAGTATATATACTGCTGTAGTTCCAACATATCTGAGCAAGCATGCTTGAGAACTAGAGAGGATTGTTGTCAGGAGCCTATTTTGTTTAGGACTAAAATAACTTCTGGGAACAAATTTATTAAGAGAAGCTTTGTCTCATGTTAAAGGCATAATTTTCTGAAGGGAAAGGAGATTCTAAATATAGGGTGGGGTCTGTCACCCAGATTTCTCTTCTGGCTCATTTTCTCACCTATTCTTATCTGCAAGGGAAAAAAAAAAGCTGTTAAACTGTGTAAGGCAGCACAACAAAAACACAAGAAATAAAAAAAAAAAAGAAAGGAGAGTGTTATTAACTATACTTCTGCTGAAAGGGGAGCTCCTGAGAATGCAGCACATTGCTGATGTCAGTATCTGCTACGTGTGGCATATTTTCCATGATAAAACATAGCATCAGCTATTCTCAGTGGGCATAGGTACACAGGTGAATCAAGAGCCCAGACAGGGAATACATCTGGTCACTATCAACATCACGTTTGATGAGACACTTTGCTCACAAATATATGTGAGGCATCATACTCAAAAATAATTAACAGGAACTTAGCAGTGAACTATTATATGCCACACATATAATAAAGTATTTAAAATAATGGTTATTTAATATAGTAGCACAATGGGGTAAATATTTTTAAATAGATAATATACATATATATGGATATATATATATAGGTGTGTATATGTACATGTACAGAGACTCCTTCCATTACACCTGTATACAGGTGTGTGTGTGTGTGTGTGTGTGTGTGTGTATTTACATACATATACAGGTATATGTATACAGATCTGTGTGCATGTATATGTGATATGAGTGTTTCTGTGTATGTGTAAATACATACACACATATGTATATATATATATATGCATACATATTATTCCTATTTATACAAACTAATATCTCCCCTCTCAGATGATTGTTTACATACATGTTATTTTATAGGAAAATGTACATAGAAAACAATGACTTCGTATGTTTTGCATAAACATGATTAAGTCAGATCACTGTGCTGTAGGATCCGCTTGTACTCTGACTCCCTTTGTCACAGCACTGATTATACTTCTTTAATATGACAATACCTATGTCCTATTATTCAGCATATATAAACGAGTTATATATTATTCTATATCCTCAACCCAAGTAGAGTGCTAGGCACTCATTAAATACTTCATTTGAACTACATGTTCTCCCAAATTAAAAGCTTCCCTCAAAGGAGTATTTATCGGACTTACACACTAACCTGATTTATTATTGGGTCACTTTTACAATCAATATTTACATTGTCAACATCATGGTTTATATAAGAACTTGATGCTTAAGTTAAATTTTTTCCATCCTACAAAGCAGATAGGAAATATATGAGGGGTCAAAAGAGACTTCCCTAGCCTTGTAAATCAGACCAGAATGGGGGCTACATACTCTGCATAACATGTATTTCCAATATTTTATAGCAGAATTTTAAATATGGATTTTTAAACATTGTGCATTTTCCAATCTAAAACATTGTGTTTTATCCAGTCTTATTCTATTGCTTAACAAAAAATAAAAAGATTTTTAAAATTTCAAAAACCATGATTCATTGAGTAAGCCAAAATGATTTTAAAGAGGAATTGAAGATCATTACAACAATTCATTTATTTATTATTATTTTTTAATGTTTATTTTTGAGAGAGAGAGAGACAGAGTTCGAGTGAGGGAGGAGCAGAGTGAGAAGGAGACACAGAATCCAAAGTAGGCTCCAGGCTCTGAGCTGTCACCACATGGCCCGACGCAGGGTCAGAACCTATGAACGGTGAGATCATGACCTGAGCGGGTCAAACATTTAACTGACTGAGCCACCCAGGTGCCTACAACAGTTCACTTAAACACATTTCAAATGATCATTAATTGAATCTCCTAGCTTTGAATTATTAATTCAAAAATGGTTTATCTTTTTCTCTGAATCATCTTCAGTTATCTGTGAAAGTTGATCTTTAGGTTTTTCCTGTCCAACATTTACTCTAACAATTACTCACTAAAACAATACTTAAATGCCTTAAAGAAGACATCCATTTTTTAAAATGTGAATAAATTCCTTTATAATATAAATAACTACTTGTTTTGTCCTTCATTAAATAGTGAAAACATTATTAAGCAAATAAATTTTTATCTATATAAGATCCATATTCCTGGGTTTTTTTTTTAAGAAAATCTTATAGTAGCTTTTTGATATGTCCAATAATGTACTGCACCCTTTCCACCAATTTCACAAGATCTGCCATTTAACTTTATTTCAGTCTTTAAAGTTTTGAGCTTTCAAGGCCTGGCAACCAGATATCAGTGTCATCACATTCATTATTTAGTGCCTCATTTAGATCCATTCCTTCTTTTGTAGCAAATGTCTACCTGTCTAAACCTACTGGTGAAATTAGAGGCTTCAGTGAGGAACAAATAGATAAATTAAATTAAAAACTGAGTTTCCTAGAATGTATCAGTCAAAAAGTCTGTGTTCTAGTAAGTATGGAACACTTTTGTGTATATGTGGCTCTAACTACTGGGACCAGTTTTCCATTTATTTCTGAAATTAAATAGTGCCCTTTATGTTAAGCAGAAAAAAAATCTACAAACTTAAATAGTAAACATCTTAGATTTAGAACTTCATCTTTTAATGTCAAAGCAAGTTTAAGTTTTTGATAGTATAGTTCAGCTTAGCGTTTTTAAAATTTTTTTCCTTACTTTAAACTTGATTTGCCTGTTCCTTCTCCCTGAAAGTCAGCATGCTTTAGGAGAAAATAAACTGGGCCAGCTCAGAAATCTTAGTTTCTAGCCCTACATTTTTCCCATTTAATTAGAAGAATGATCTCAGATATTTAATTTTAAGAAGCTCAAAATAATCACCTGAAAAATGGGGATTGGATGACTTATCTTCAGGTTTGCTCCCAGCTTTAATATCTACAATGTGTGTGTGTATTTACTCTATAAATCCTGTTAATCATTTTTGTATCCAGAGCACCTAGAACACTATCTGGTCCCTGGTGGTACTATATCTTTGTCCCCCCCTCCCCCCCCCAAAAGAAGGAAGGAACAAAAAAACAGAACACAGATGGGAAGGAAGGAAGAAAAGAAGGGAGGGAGGGAGGAAGGAGTGTTTTAAAATGTTACATAAAAAGGTGGCTCAGTCAGTTGAACGTCAGACTTCAGCTCAGGTCATGATCTCATAGTTCATGAGTTAGAGTCCCACATCCATCTCACTGCTGTCAGTGCAGGGCCCTCTTCAGATCCTCTGTCCCTCCCTCTCTCTGCCCCTCCCCCACTCACATTCTCTCCCTCTCAAAGATAAAACAAACATTTAAAAAAGTGGCATAAAAAATGACTATTGCCTATTTAGTAGACTTTCCAACCTAGGCAAACAATATCAAGAAAAGATTTGGAGAGTTATTTGTTTTTTACAATCTAGCCCTTTCCCCCACATCTGGAATGACAATTTACTCACACTGAGGCACATCATTTTTAACAGTTTCACAGCTGCTCCATCTAGGGATTGTCATCATTTCTTAAACAAGAGACAATTTTATTAGAGTCTTAAAAGTTTGCTTCTTAGTGTCTCTGGGTTTCAGGTTTCATTTTTCTCTGTCCATTTTTTAAAACATCATTTACATCCAGAACCAATATTTTAGAAGAGATTTAAGAATACTCTTGTCTCTTTTAGTAAGTCTTGTCTTTCAACAAGGTCTAATGAGTATTCACTTCACCAATACTACACAACAGGCAGTTCTTTATTGGAGTTCTCTTTAAGAAAGAATGGGTTCCTGGAGTATAATCTTAGTACATGTGGAGGATGGTATCATGAGAGTGAGCGACAGATGTGTACTAATTATGATAGAAAATGGTGGCTCACTTCTCTAGCTTCTATTTTTCTGAAATGTAAATGGTCTTAAATTATTGGGTGTTCAAAAGATAGGTGAAAGTTAAGGTAACATTTCCAAAGAAATTTAGAAGCGATTTATATGGCATCCAGGCAATTTCTGCCTTAGAGTATACTCAATCTTTTATTTTAATGCTGACACGTCAAGCTGAAAGTCTTTCAGTTACTGTTGAAGTTAAAATAACACAACAGAGGGAAGTGAGTAAACTGTTATAAAATACATGATGAATGTTCAGAAAACATTGTCTATTACATGCAAGACAAAATCCATAGAAGAGGAAAAGATGAACTTGCAAAATGAATCAAGAAATAAAAGACAGTTAATATACAGAAAAATGAATGCAGACTGCAGAAGGAAGAGATTTTGTTAAAGAAAAACAAGGACAATATCTTCTTTCTTAGTTACAGTTTTAAGCTTTATAAATAGTCTCTCTTTGCTTTTTAGCAGTAATTTGTTAGGCTTCATTCTAGGTAAATTGATTACTTGTTCAAGCTGTGAAAATTATTTTTGAGACAGAGGAGGGTTCACTGTGTTCGTAAGCACTGAATGTACAGATATATTCATTTTGTAGAGAAGAGATACTAAGAAAAATGTTTTTTTTCATTTTAAGGTAACAGCTACTCTGATAATTTATTTATTTCTTTTTGCTTTGTTTTTCTGCATTACTTTGGGGGAAAGAAAAGCAATTATTTAACGAATGAGAATCTTTGTGACAATGAATGAAATAGTTAGGTGAGCTTTGTCAGATTACATTTAAAAACTACTGTTACAGTCATTTTAATGGAAGGGTATGCTTCTCTGATATTACACTAATTATCATGCTTTGTGGGTGTCTATAATTAATTATTCAAAAAAATAATTATTGAGCGCTGTTATGTGGCAGGTGCCAGTTTAGACTCTGAAGATGGAAGATTTAAAAAAAAAAAGCAAAGTTTTCTCCATTTCACAGATGATTTTTAGACGAGAGAATGTAAAATAAATAAATACACAGTCTGCCCTAAGTGCTAGAGAAAAAGAATAACAAATTGTAAGGGCACAGCAACTGCAGAGAAGAGGGGAAGATGATTTTAAATAGTGCAGCCAAGTCACTGAAATGCATCTGAGTAAATATCCGAAAGCCATGCAGAAGTAAGTTATATGGAAACCTGGGGAAACAGTGGTTCAAATGCACAGAACAACAAGTAGTAAGGCCCCAAGGCAAGGGCATGTCAAGAGTGTCAGAGAAAAGACCTTTAGGCTGCTTTTAAGGGTCTGGCTGTTAACCCAGAGTGAGATGGGAAGCTGTGGAAGGTTTTGAGCAGAGAAGTAACACTATAAGTTTTAAGTTTTTTGCAAGTTATTTTGGTTGTCCTGTTGCAAATAGACTGTTGGTGTCTAAGAACAATAAAAACAGTGACGAATAAGGAGGTATTAAAATAATCCAGGCAAGATATACTGGTGACTTGGACCCAAGGAGTAGCATTAAAAAAAAAAAAAAGTCAAAAACTGATTTGATTTTGACTAAGGTATTGTTTGCTGCAATGGTGACCCTAGTTATTTAGACTAACTTTGAAATAAAGATACAGGCAGACATGGGGCACCTGGGTGGCTCTGTTGGTTGAGCATCTGACTTTGGCCCAGGTCATGATCTCACAGTTTGTGAGTTCAAGCCCCGCATCAGGCTCTGTGCGACAGCTCAGAGCCTGGAGCCTGCTTCAGATCCTGCGTCTCCCTCTCTCTCTGCCCCTCCCCCCCCATGTAAGCTCGATCTCTCTCTCTCCCTCTCTCTCTCTCTGTCTCTCTCTCTCTCTCAAAAATAAACATTAAATAAAAGATACAGGAAGACAAAAGTAAGAATTTTTCCATGAGCATTTGAAGGAACTGACTACTGACTAGGTAGCAAGAAATTTCAGAATAAATCTTCAAATGAAGTAAAATTCTAGAGATAAAAAATGACACTTAAGTTGCATTGGCCAAGAACTTTTGCTGATGCTACTACAGTAGCCACTATAATGATGGACTTCCAAGGAGAGGTAGCAGAAATTAACGCCAGGGGTGCCAAAGGGCAAGAATCCAAGGATAACATGTGCAATAAGGTAGGATGATGAATGGGAAGAGCCTTATTATGATAAGGAATGCCCAGAAGTAAAGTCAGTCCCACTTATCCTCTGGAGAATTAAGCAGAGCAAAGAGATAGAAGGAAGAGAGGTGGAAACATCCATCTCATTTGAGGGTTTGAAAACAAATATATATTTTTGACTAAATGAATTAACTCACGAATTAGTTTACTGTGTGAATATTAGTTTGTGCTTCAGAGTTCTAGACTAAGAGCATTTCTCTCTGTAAGTTAGGATTCTACTTGTGATGAGCACTGGGTGTTGTATGTAAGTGATGAATCACTAAATTCTATTCCTGAAACCAATACTACACTTTATGTTAACTAACTTGAATTTAAATAAAATCTTAAGGGAAAAAAATGGGATTCCAAAGGAACACTTCCCTAAATGAAAGAACCATTTCTGGAGAGAAATGTAGCTATTTCCATGATTACAGTTTTTTTACTTAACCCAAATTTATACAAAAGTTTACTAAATGTGACATTTAAGATTGCACTAAGGAAATATTTTATAATTTCCAAAATATTAGATATTGAAACCATGAAGTTTTTGGAACAATATATAATAACTTTCTGATCTTGGTATATAACATTCAATTTAATCAGATTTGACCAAGAAATAATGGAAGAATTGGGTTTTTTAATTTTTTTTGATGTTCTATATTTATTTTTGAGACAGAGAGAGACAGAGCACAAGTGGGGGAGGGGCAGAGAGAGAGGGATACACAGAATCCAAAGCAGGCTCCAGGCTCCGAGCTATCAGCACAGAGCACAATGCGGGGCTCGAACATGTCAACCACGAGATCATGACCTGAGCCTAAGTCAACCCTCAACCAACTGAGCCACCCAGGTGCCCCTGGAAGAATTGTTTTAAGTCTACTTTTAAAACATATGCATATATTTATATTTCTAAATGAAATAACTACATATAACTTAGATCACTTAATACTGTTTGTTATAGCTTCCAAAAGAACTAAAGATGCTTCATTCCTTTCCATTAGAAAGAATGAAAATATATATTACATGGTTGCTTTCAAAAAGAAATTGTCTTCTATTATGAAAATAGTTCAATGAGGTCAAGGAATAGCTGGGTTTTGTTATACTATTTCCTTTTAATTTCTTAAAGATACTCGAGGGATATCAAGTTTGGCATTTTCTGTGAGAAATAAATTTAGGAGTAGTGGAATCATGCAATTACACCAATTTAACCATGTGTTTTAATTAAATATAACCACATAAATGGCTATAAGTGCATAAATCATGTGAAAATATTTCACTGGGCACTATTACATTTCCAGCAATAGGGACCTTACAACTTCTCCTTTGAAAATAATAAGAAATTTAGATGGGCAAAAGCTGAGATATATAGAAATATCAAACAAATTACGAAATTAGACAAAAATTGTAGAAATTTTGATCCAGGCCTTGTTTTACAACATTTGGCATATGCCCCCTCCTGCCTTAACTCCAAGAGAGGAAGTCTGTCACAAATTCCTACTCTTCATTATCCCACCATCTCTTAGGCATCCTGCAGGTGTTTGCTCAAACCTCATGTTCACCCATTCACTGAATCTCTGACTAGCTTACGTTTCCATGTTTCAACACCACCGACCATATAGTAGTGAAAGGCACTTCCTTTCTCTGAGGCAGTATGCCTTTCTACTGAGGTCCTGGATGCCAGTTTAGATCCATTTTCTACACTATAGCTAGAAAGATCCTGGTGTTTGTTAAGTTTTTTAAAAAAAATTTTAACATTTATTTATTTTTGAGACAGAGAGAAACAGAGCATGAATGGGGGAGGGTCAGAGAGAGAGGGAGACACAGAATCTGAAACAGGCCCCAGGCTCTGAGCAGTCAGCACAGAGTCCCACACGGGGCTCGAACTCACGGACCGCGACATCATGACCTGAGCCGAAGTCGGACATTTAACTGACTGAGCCACCCAGGCGCTCTTTAAGTTTTTATTTTAATTCCAGTTAGTTAACAAACAGTGTAATATTGCATACTTGTTTGCAATATAGTGCTACAACACTTGCAGAAAACATCCAGTGCTCATCACAAGTGCACTCCTTAACCCCATCATCTGTGTGACCCATCCCCTCCACCCACCTCCCTTCTGGTAACCATCAGTGTGTTCTCTATAGTTAAGACTGTTTCTTGGTTTGACTCTCTTTTATTTTCCATTTGCTCATTTATTTCTTAAATTCCACAAATGAGTGGAATCATATGATAATTGTCTTTCTCTGACTGACTTATTTCGTTAGAATAATACTTTCTAGCTCCATGAATGTCTTTGCAAATGGTAAGATTTCATTCTTTTTATGGCTGGGTAATGTTCCATTGTATATATACCAAATCATCTTTTTTCCCTCACATGTAGCATTATAGTTTGTTTTAGGGCCAGGATAAGAGTTAGAGTTAATGTTAGGGCTAGTGTATATGCCATTATCCTCCAGTTAGACACCTTTCCAGAGGGATAAGTTTAGGGTTCATGTAATGGTTTGGTTTAGGGTTAGGTTTAGAGATTACTTGTTAGGAGTTAGGGTTATTGTTTGGATTAGAATTAGGTACTCACTTAGAATAATACTTTCTCCCTATATCCATGCCATTGGAAATTACAAAATTTCTTTTTTTTCTGACTGAGTAATATTCCATTGTGTATATATATACCAAATGTGTTTTTTTTGTTTTTCCTCAGCTCTTGAATTAGGGTTCATTTTAGGGCTTGAATAAAAGTTAGGTTTAGGGTTAAGGTAAGGCCATGGTGTGGGTGTTTTGCCTATGATCCTTCAGAATCTTCTCTAGAAGGATAAGTTTCATGTTGGGGTAACACTTGGGGTTAGAGTTGGGGATTTGTGGTTAGTTTTAGGGATTAGGGCTAGGTTTGGGTTAGGATTAGGTCTAGAGCTAGGGTTAGGGGAGGGTGAGGGTATGTTTCTCCTATCCTGCAATTCAAAGACCTTTCCAGAAGTTAGGTTTAGGGTTAGAGTTAGGGCTAGAGGTAGAGTTTAGGTATCCCTGGTTAGTAGAATTCGTTTTAGGCTTAGGATTAAGGTTAGGTTTAAGGTTAGGTTTTGTGCTTCCCAACCTGTAGTTCAGAGGACTCTCCAACAACTAAAACCTCCAACTTCTGTTTGTGTGGGAATAAACATGGCAACCATCCACTGAACCCACGTAAAGAGGGCTTTGTGCTCTAAATACTCTTGAAATTGATATTCAATTGTTCCTTCTATTTTTTTAAGTTTTTATCCATATTCTAGTGAGTTAACATACAGTAGAATATTGGTTTCAGGTGTACAATTTAGTGATTCAACACTTACATACAATACCCTGTGCACAAAAAAACAGGTGCACTGTTAAATCCCTGTCACCTATTTAACCCATCCCCCCACCTATCTCCCTTTGTAACCATTAGGGTTTTGTTTATAGTCAACAGCCATTTCTTGATTTTCCTCTCTCTTTTTTTCACCTACGATTTTGTGTTTTGTTTCTTAAAGTCCACATATGAGTGAAATCATATGGTATTTCACTTTCTATGACTGACTTGTTGCTTGACATAATACTCTCTAACTCTATCCATGTTGTTGCAATTGGCAAGATTTCATTCTTTTTTATAACTGAGTAATATTCCAGTGTGCCTGTGTGTGTGTGTGTGTGTGTGTGTGTGTGTGTGTGTGTGTCTATACATACCACATTTTCTTTATCCTTCATCAGTTGACGGACCCTCGGGCTCTTCCCGTTATTTCACTATTGTTGTTAATTCTATTATTATTGAAGTGCATATATTCCTTTGAATTAGTGTATTTGTATTCTTTCTGTAAATACCTAGTAATGCAATTGCTGGATCATAGAGAAGTTCTATATTTAACTGTTTAATGAAACTATTCTGTTTTCCAGAGTGGCTGCACCAGTTTCCATTCATTCCAGCAGTGTAAGAGGGTTCTCCTTTCTCTGCATCCTTGACAATACTGGTTATTTCTTGTGTTGTTAATTTTGGACACTCTGACAGGTGTGATGTGGTATTTTATTGTGGTTTTGATTTGTATTGCCCTGATGATCAGCGATGTTGAGCACATTTTAATGTGTTTGTTAGTCATCTGGATGTCTTCTTTGGAAAAATGTCTTCTTTGGAAAAATGTCTTCTGCCCATTTTTTAACTGAATTATTTGATTGTTGGGTGTGGAGTTTTATAAGCTTTTTAAATATACTTCAATACTAACCCTTTATCAGATATATCATTTGCTAATATCTTCTCCAATTTCATAGGTTGCTTTTTACTTTGGTTGTTTCCTCTGCTGTGCAGAAACTTCATTTTGATGTAGTCTCGATAGTTTATTTTTGCTTTGATTTCCCTTGCCTCAGGAGACATACCTAGAAAGAAGTTGCTATAACTGATGTCTAATAGGTTACTACTTGTGTTCTTCTCTAGGATTGTTATGGTTTCAAGTCTCACATTTAGGTGCTTAATTCATTTTGAATTTAATTATGTGCTTGGTGTAAGAAAGTGGTCCAGTTTCATTCTTTTGCATGTTGTGGTTGATTTTTCCCAACACCATTTGTTGAAGACACTGTCTTTTTCCCATTGGATATTCTTTCCTGCCTTGTCAAAGATTAATCGACACTATAGTTCTGGATTAACTTTTGGGTTTATTATTCTGTTCTATTGCTCTATGTGTCTATTTTTGTGCCTGTACCATACTGCCTTGATCACTACCACTTTGTAATATAACTTGAAGTCTGGGATTGTGATGCCTCCAGCTTTGGTTTTCTTTTTCAAGATTGTTTTGGGTATTTGGGGTCTTTTTTGGTTCCATACAAACTTTAGGATTATTTGTTCTAGCTCTGTGAAAAATGCTGGTGGTATTTTGATAGAGATTGCATTAAATGTGTAGTTTGCTTTGGGTAATATGAACATTATCAGTTTGCTTAAGTTTTCTGTTTGTTCCTTTTTCAGTTTTGGTAGTTTATAGGTTTCAGTTTTGGTAGTGTCTAGGTTTTTAGGAAATTTTCCATTTCTTCTAGGTTGTCCAATTTGTTGGCATATAGTTTTTCATAATATCCTTTTATAATTATTTGTATTTCTGTGGTGTTGGTTGTTATTTCTCCTCTCTCACTTGAATTTTATTTAATTTATTTATTTATTTGGGTCCTTTCCCTTTTCTTTTTGGTAAGTTTGGTGAGAGGTTTATCAATTTTATTAATTTTTTTTCAAAGAATCAACTCTTGATTTCATTCATTGATCTATTGTTTTGTTTTTTTTAGCTTCTATATCATTTATTTCTGCTTTGATCTTTATTATTTCCTTCCTTCTGCTGACCTTAGGCTTCTTTGTTTTTTATTCTTTTTCTAGCTCCTTTAGGTGTAAGATTAGGTTGTGTATTTATTTTCCTTGCTTCTTGAGGTAGGCCTGTATTGCTATAGACTTCTCTCTTAGGACTGCTTTTGCTGCATCCCGATTGTTTGGGACTGGTGTATTTTCATTGCCATCTCTTTTATTGTATTTTTTTTATTTCTTCTTTTCATTTCTTGGTTGGCCCATTCATTCTTTAGTATCATATTGTTTAATCTCTATGTATTTGTGGTCTTTCCAAATTTTTTCTTATTGCTGACTGCAAATTTCATAGCATTGTGGTCAGAAACTATGCATGGTATGACCTCAATATTTTATACTTATTGAGGCCTGATTTTTTTACCTAGTAGGTGACCTTTTCTGGAGAATGTCCCTCGTACCCTTGAAAAGAGTATTTTCTACTGTTTTAGGATGGAATGTTCTGAATACATCTGTCAAGTCTACCTGGTCCAGTTTGTCATTCACAGCCATTGTTTCCTTGTTGATTTTCTATTTAGATATCCTGATATGTTATAGATGTAAGTAGGGGGTTAAATCCCCTACTATTATTTTATTATTATCAATGAGTTCCTTTATGTTTGTTATTATTTTATATATTTGGGTATTTCATGTTGGGTGCATAAAAATTTACAATTGTTAGATCTTCTTGTTGGATTGTCCCCTTTATTATGATATAGTACCCTTCTTCATCTCTTGTTACAATCTTTGGTTTAAAGTCTAGTTTGTCCAATATAAGAATTGCTATTCCATGTTTCTTTTCACATCCATTTGCCTGGTAAATGTTTGTCCATCCTCACACTTTCAATCTGCAGATATCTTTAGATCTAAACTGAGTCTCTTGTAGTCAGCATATAGATGGGTCTTGTTTTTTTATCCATTCTGATACCCTGTGTCTTTTGATTGGAGCATTTGGTCCATTTATATTCAGAGTAATTATTGATAGATATGTAGTTAGTACAACTTTATAATTGCATTATAACTTCTGTTTTGTCATTGTTTCTGCAGATTTTCTCTCTTCCGTTCTTGTCTTTGTCACTTTTGATCTTTCCTTTTCCCTTAAAGAGTCCTCTTCTACTAGACTGCCATCTTAGCTCCTCTCCAGAAAGATCTTTTTAAAATTCTAATCTGAACATGTAAAGTCCAGCTTTAAACCACCAATAAATCTGTGTATCTTTGGTATAAAGCTCAAAATCTCTAATTAGGTCTGTAACATTCCAAGATTGCAGGGTAACCAATCACTCCTCCAGCCTCTATGACTGTCATCCCTTGTTCTTTGCTCGAGGCATATTGGCTTCCCTTAACCTCCTAGTATGTGTCCCCTGTTCTTTCAGACTGTAAGTGCATTGGTTTCCTTTCTGGAAACCCTTTCCCATCCTTCATCTAGTAAATTCTTTCTCCTCATTCAGGTTTTGTTTACACTTTACATTCTCTCAGAAAAGCATTCACTTCACCCCAGACTAGGTCACAGTTCCATAGCACTCTGAATTCTCCTCATGCATCTAATTATAATTCATTCTCTGTCCTCCATATTAGAATTTCTAGGAGGTGAGGGATTCTGCCATTTCTCCCCTGCATTTAGCATTCAATAAATGCTTGGTAAATAAATGGATAAATTAATGACCTGATAAAAGTAGAGTAGTTACCTTTGTGCTTCAATTCTGTCAACTCAGTGTACTGGCAGTATGTCACTTGGGATGCTATTGGCTTTGTCCTCAGGTAAACTACTTACTACCTTACCAGATGGTTGTCACGGTTCTGGGCATTACATGCAGAAAGAATAATGTCCAGTGGAGGAAGAGCAACAATTAGGGGGTCTTTTTTGATAGCAAAGGTTTTTTTTCCCCAAAACCAAAACTCATTATTAGATTTCCCTTCATGCCTCATTGGCTATTCTATCAAATTTCAAAATCTAAATAACTATAGCTCACCCATTGTTTTTTTCAAGTAGCAATGGTATTCCACAAAGAAACAATTAGTTCATCTCACAAAGATAAAATCGCTTAAATATTTTTTCTCCAATCATCCTACTTCAGCATGCAGGCAAAATGCTTTATGCTTACTTCCCATTATGCCACAAAGAATACTAAAAAGATGTGTACTCAAGTGTCAAACTTTAATAAAATCAATAATTTCTGCTGCTTCATGAAGGATATTCTTAAGTAAACTTGTATATATGTGTGTTGTTTTTACTACAGAGTGTCATAGAACAGAGATAGCAGACTGTCGTCCACAGGTAAAACCTAACCCACAGCTACTTTTTAAAAAATAACATTTTGTTGGGATACAGCCATGCCAATGTATTTAAATATCATCTGCTGATGACTTTGCTCTTCAGCTGCAGAGTTTAGTAATTGAGACAGAGACCGCAAAAAGTCTAAAACATTTCATATCTGGACCTTTGCAGGGAAAAATAATATCTGACACCCAGCATAGAAAAGTACAATAAAAACTAGTAGAGTTTGGCATTATTGTATTGATTTGGACTAAGAAGCCAGTAGTTTTACTCACCATGGTTTCTACACAATCAGATCAAATGCCAGCTCAGTAAAAATGGCAAATAATGTCTTATTATAAAAATAATTGTTATGAAAATAATATTATCTTTATGGACCCATTGAAAAGTCTTGTGAGCTCCTTAGAGCACTTTGAAAATAGGTCCCCTGACTGTAATCTACATTCTTGTCCATATCTAATATGAATTAGTAGTTTTATCTCTTCTAAGGCAATGAAAAGATTTTAGAATACTTTAATTCCATTTGACCCATTCCCAATTGATATGCTATGGTTATGATATGAATTCTCTATATATCTAAACTCTATGACATGTTACTATTTTTATTTTAAGCAATTAATATCACTCAGATATTTTTCAAACATTGCTTTTTGGATCTCCAAACTTCTATCCAGGATCACTTGCCATCTGTCTAAAAAAAACACTTTATGGTATTTTGTTTGATCTGTGACTGGTGGTAATATATGTTCTCTATTTCTATTTGTTTGAAAATGTCTTTATTTCACCTTCATATTGGAAGGATATTTTGCCAGATACGACATAATATCTTTAGTATGCTGAAATGAAATGACTGTAACTCTAGATATCATGCCATCGCTGGTTGGCTGGAACACTTTCTGTTGGGAAGTTAACTAACAATCTTATTGTTGCTCTTTGAATATGATCCAAAATGCTTTTATTTTGTCTTTGCCTTTCAGTCATCTTTTTATGTTTTCTCAGAGTAATTTTCCTTATACTTATAATTCTTGGATTCATGGAAATTTTTGTATCTGTAAATTGTTGTTAGAAGCTGAGGAAATTTTCAGTCGGTTTGCTTTACTTCCTTCTCCCATCCCCTTCTGAGACTCCACTTATATTTAAAATACATCTTTTTATAGTATCCCCTATGTCTCTTATGCTCTTGTCTGTATTTTGGCATCCTTGCTTTTATTTGTATTTAAATGCATATACTTTTTCTGATTTTTTGTCCACTAATTAATTCCCTCTTCAACTCTAATAACTCTGATATCACTTAAACTATTACATTAAATTCTTGAGTTTAGGTAATTTATTTTTCTTCTTCTGGAATTTCCATTAGGCTCTTTTTAAAAATATATGTTTTTCTCTTGAAATTCTTCAACTTGTCTTTTCTTTTTTACTTGAATACATTAAATTATAGTGTAAATTCTGTATCTGATAACTCGAAGTTTCCTGCTTCTATTGTCTATTGCTCTTTTTGTTTTGTGGCTTTACGTTCTCATGTTCCTGGTTATTTATAACTTAGTTTAGACATTGCATATGAAAACTTGTAGACTACAATTACTGAAGTTTTTTTTCTTCCTCTGGAAACAATTAACAATTACATCTGGAAGGATACTATGGATACTAGACATCCCAGCTCATCACAATCCAATCAGGGATTGAGATAATCCAAAACAGATTATTTTTCCTTTTTAGCCTTAGTCAGTTCTCAGTTTATTCTTCCTTTTAGCTTGTAGTACCTCAGGGTTCAATCTCAAAACCTGGGATATTTACTAGATTATCCCTCCTTGGGGAACTCCAAGCCCACATTATTTGTTACTCTGGCTTCCAGAGTTTTCCAGAAGCCCTGTTTAACCTCTTTGTCTCTCTGCCACCTTCCTTGGTATCAGCGACTAACTCCAGGAGACAGGAAGCCCCAAAGGTATTGCTCATCTTTCTGGGTTCCCTTCTCTTGGATCTTGGCTCTATAAATCTAAACTATTTTTAAAGCCTTCCAATGCCTTCTAACAACTTTTAAATATTTGTCCAGCTTTTCAGCTAATTAGTCTACCATCATTGGAAGTAAATTCTGGATTAGAACATCCCTGTCATAGCCTATTCTGCATGTCACTTTTCATTTCCTCACTTTGTTTGTACATTCTTTTCTCTTGAGTACCACATAGTTCATGCCCTATAATATCATGATATTTTTACTTTTTAGTATCATTGTTTCAATAACAAAAGCAGTATTTTCTCAATTTCTCCATCTGCACATGGTATTTTCATGCTTGAAGAAAGACCTTATCAATTGCACTTTTTGTCTCGAGCACATTCTAATCTTAATTACACAGAACTGCACAATAGTAACCCTGAAAACAAAACAGTTTCTAAAAGACATTCCACCAAGTAATATACTTTTTGAGGAAAGTATTTTCTCCTGTGTGGCATTGTGGTTTACTGTGATCTGTCTCTAGATTGCATTCTGAATTTAGTTTCCATCTTGAATCGAAAAAAAAATTCCCAGTCAAGCAGCATTTCTTGGGCACTGTAATAATTCTTGCCAATCATCACACATTTTTGACTTGTTGACTACATCATGTACCAATTACACAATTAAATATGCCAATGGTATGGTCACATTGTGTTTATGCAGCACTGGCTTTAATAAAAATACACAGTTGTAGAATGATTGTTATGTTGATGATTATTTGTGAGTTGTAGAGAGAGATTTAAGCAAATTACAAACAGATACTATCTGGAAGGAGAAGACCCACTACTTGAAGAATAGTGAAAAATAATTTCAGTATAAAAATTGTATAACAACAATTTTGTTTTAAAAATCTGATATAGTGCCTAGAAAAGTAATCAAAATTAAATGTTTTATTAATCTCTAATAATAAATTGATTGTACAATGGATGCTAAAGCAAAACATATCTGTGCAAATAGTTCTAAAAGTGAAAATTAATTTCTCATTCTATGGTAGCCTAGCATTAACTTGTACCACAGTTTTTTAATTTAAATTCTTATAAATAATGATGTAATACATTTAATTAGTTATATTAATATAAAATATAAATAATTTATGTAATATATGTAAAATATGTATTTGATAATTACATATAAATTTACATGTATTAATATCTATATATCAATTCATATGTATGTTTTATTTTTGTAGCTCAACAAAACTTTTGTACAGATGACCTAATTTACTCCTCACAACAATATTGAAAACTGAGATCAGGAAAAACTTCACAGAAATGACTCAACCAGTGAATAGTTGAATTGAGATATGAACCCAGGCCTATCTGATCCCCCAAACCATGCTTTTTCCACTATACCATTTTGTCAAATAGGAGAAAAAATTGCAAAATCAAATATGATACTGCTGTTTAGAAACATATATAATTTATGAAATATTGTGCATGGGCTTCTGGTTATGGCTAGCATGGTTAATTGGTAACTAGTTCTTTAAGCAACATTTACTTCTTTGGAATTTTTTAAAATTTCCTATTTTATCAAGGGGCATAAAATCTCTTAAGTTCAGGATTTATGTGAATGATAAATAATGTAACAGTTTTGTGGAAATTATTGAATCATATGCCATATGCTAGCCTGTCTAGATTATTATTCTGGAGAGATGCTCTCCCATTTAGTAGTAGCACCAAACTCTCCCCCCAGACGCAGACCGCTAAAATCTATAGTACTTTCCCTTGGCCTAAGAAGAAAGCTACATGTAATGTTAATATTTTCAGCAGACTCCTTTAGCAATTACAGTGTATAATCACTCACCTGGGACAGAGCATATGTTGTGCCGAATTGTCATTTGTCTTCCCAGATTAAAAGCAAGTAAGCATCTTGCCTGCAATAATCACTCAGGAAATACTGGTTGATGTGAAATCAAAGAGCTCCCTCTGGTCAGGTCTGTGTGAGCTACTTTGATCTTCAGACCTCTACCTCCCCCCTCACTCTTTCCATCATTAGTAATTCCCTGCTCCCGTGTCCTTGATAGAGTCATGTTTTAACACATCTCCTCATTCCCTATAAGAAAAATAAGTTACAGAGAAAATAAAACAGAAGTTGGTTTCTTAAAGGTTCAAATAAAAAATGATTTTTTTGTCCTACCTTTTTTTTGTTTTCACTATTGTTCTTTGTTCTTTGTTTTTCTAATATCTTTACTCAGATGCTCACTTGAAGTCACTTCAAGGTCACTTGGAGACCAAGAAAAAAAACCTATTAAATACTTTGAGTTTGGAATTTTGCAAACCTGAGATTTACCTTCGTCATTTCTTCCCTGTATTCTAATTCTACAAGCATAGTTCAAAACCTACCATGTATTTCATATATTGGAATACTATCTAGTTGTGAAAAAAGAATGAAGAAGGTCTATATGTGGTGATATAAATAATTTACAAGATTTACTGTTAAAAAATTAAGGTATAGGACTGTGTGAAGAGTACAATCTCATTTATAAAATATGGCAAAATTATCTACGTATGTACATACACACTTTTGTATGCATTGACTATGAGTAGAAAGTTATTTGTGACTAGTTTCTGGGTTCTTGTGGTAGAAGGGAGAGTTAAATTTTAATCATCACTTTTCTGTACCATTCAAAATTTTTCATGAGGTGCTCAGGGAATTTCAATTTAAAAAAAGTCAATAAAGTGACACAATTCAAGAGTTCTCAAAATATGATTATGTATAATATAACACATCCAACCATTCATTCATTCATCCATCCACCTATCCAAAAACCATTTATTAAACCTCCACAATGCACTGCCTTCTAAACTTGAGTTATTGTAGGGGAGAAGAGTGGGAATTAAGGGAGTCCGTGTGCTTGCAGGACACAAGTAGAGGGGTTGGTTATCAGCATTTCTGGAAGTTAAAAATGAATGCTTATCTGGTCAAGATGAATTTCACAGTCTGTGTCCAGGTTGCCCTAGTACTCATTAGTGGTCTCAGCTGAAGGGTTTAATTGTTCAGTAGGGAAGTCATGGAGAGTTTGATGAACCTTGGTAATAACTGTTTGATTGGATTAGCTAGGACACCAATTTACAGGGAGAAAACTAGAGTGTGTGGAAACAGAGTTGTGAGACATGGAGGGGCATTACAAAATGTAGGTGTTAGAATGAAATAATCAGAATCCTAAAGCAAAGGATTCTTTGGAGATTGAGCTCATCCTTTTTCACTGGCCATCTTTATGGACCTTAACATGGCTATGTGTGAATCCCTTTCTGTCAAAAATAACTGCAAAAGTATGTATACTGACATGCCCATAAACAACTTAACATACAAGTAAACATTATAGAGAAGCAATTGGTTTCAAGACAACTATGAATTATGGTTAAAGCTTGAAAACATGCAATGTGTGAAAACCACACTTACTCTATCATGAACCTAGATATATCACTAAGAAGAGTTTCATTGTAAATCTAACATTTAAAATGGTGACAATACCTTTTTTAAGATAGAATAAAATTGTAATATATCCTCTCTAAGCTCCATTAAAAAATTATCTTCACAAAGATCAGAAAGCTGAAGAGACTATCAACTCAGTTTTCATTACACACTGCCTCTGCATTTGAACTTGCTGCCTAGTGTCACATTTCCCCCACCCCAATTCCTGTCTCTCTATAGGATATAGCAGACTTTATAGATTTTTTGTTCTACCACTATTTGCTTTCTAAGTGAATGATTTTTTCCTTTTGAGATTTAGGTCTTATTCTTTACCTCTTAAGCCATTTTAGTAAAATATATATATTTTTATAACTGACCTGTCAGACAAAAGATTAATTCCTATAAATAAAAAGAATAAAACCCTTTGGATTTTGCCAACTGTAATCTACCAGATTAACTTTTTATTATCACTTTCAAAGAAAGAATTATATCTTATTTGGCACAGTATTTGGAGAATTGGCTTTTTTTTTTCTTTTCCAAACTGAAAATCATTAGCTATGCCATCTGAGGAGGACAATGGTCTATCACAGACAAAACTTGCTTTAGCTTTTATTTTTTTTCTTTGCTGTTGCTCTATGGTATTGGATTCTTCTGGATTTGCACAGTAAAATCTTTCTATATTTCTTACCCAAACAGGCTTTTCCAACAAATCTCGAGATTTAGGAAGTCACCATTGCTTCCAGGAATTTATGTTGCCCAAAGCCAGCAAACAGATTTAGCCAATATTACAGAATGCTCTGGGCTACAAGAAAGCTGTTATTTGACCAGATGTTATTACAGAGTAGAAAAACAGATTACTCTTTATATTTTGGTTCTTCAGAAACCTTCCATAAAGTGGTTATTCCTAAGGAAATACAGAAATTCATTTGTCAGAAAACACTTTAGCTAAATGATATCAAACACTAGCTATGTCTTTGCCCAGCCTTGTACAAACTCATGCTTATGACTTCACTTTATAGAAAAAAAAATTTTTAATGTCAAGGCCAAACTGTATCTAATTTTAAATATAGCTACTCTTATCACTAGACTGTTAAGCTACTGCATTATTACCAGCACAAATTATTGTTTTACTGCCCTACTCCGTATTCTCCTTGTGGAGAAGGGAGTCAGCTGACACTCCTAGTGAGGGCTTCCATGTTACAGTTATTGTTAGGGCTCCGTTAGAATTTCTCTCACAGAATGTTCATTTGGGTTTTGTTTGAGAACAAAGCTAAGCTAGCAGCACACCAGTTGATATGAACTGATGCTCTTCTAGGATTAATTCTTAACAAGATATTATTGTCTTTTTTTCCCATGGTTTTTCTCATGAAAAGTTTTAGTATTTTTACTTGCTTAGAATAATCATCTTTTTGCATTAAGACTTATCTGAGTATTTTTCATGTTTCATTTTTATTTTCTACTTTATTCATTTTTAAATTAGTGGGAAAAAATCATACTGGAAAAAAGTTAAAAAATACCAACACATATAGAATAAAAATTATAAATTCCTCTTCACACTTTTACCAATGCTACATAATAATTTGATCCTTCCCCCCATATAACCACTATCCTTGCAGAATATTCTCAATTTACATTTATATACTCTTACAGATTCTAATTTTCCACTTCTCACACATCAAACAACCAAGCTATTTGAATTTTTTTTCTGAAGTAAAATTAAATGAATAAAGTAATGACCTGAATCAAATGCTTGTGCTTCATTGTTTGAACTTAGTGACATTTCTTGGCTTCTTAGAAATATTTACTTGTTTTTCTGTGCCTTTCTGAATTCTCAGTAATCGTAGTTGCCATATAAGTAACTGCTGGTAAATATTGTATTTTGCAGCTTTTAGTGTTGCTTATTTTATTTCTTCCTACTTGAATTGAGTTTTTGCTGTTAGTAATAGTGTTAGACATATGTATGAATCAAGTCAGTTGACCCACAGCCATAATAATGGTGAATTTATATCATCATGGCTACTTTGAATTGCTTCTTGATCACTCACAATACCTACTTATAATAACATTCAATTACCCTTATTCTGTACATATCTTTTAGCTCATTTCAGTCACTAGTCCAAATGATAAAATCATCCAACATAAATGTTTACTAAAAAGAGCACCAACTTCCTCAACAAAATTATTTTGTTAAATTGATCCATGAAGTAACTGTTAAATTAATATATTTGAATAGCAAAATCTACACTTTTTAAATTTAAATTACTTTAATTAAAGAAATATATTTGATCAGCAATACTGCTGCATGATCCATACAAGTGTTACTTCAAATTTATCATTACTGTTTTTTTTTAAGTTTTTATTTAAGTTACAGTTAATTAATATACAGTGTAATGTTAGTTTCAAGTGTACAATATAGTGATTCAACATTCCACACAACACTATGTGCTCATCAGAACAAGTACACTACTTAATGCCCATCAACAATTGTACCCCTCTCCCACACACCTCCCCTCTGATTTAAAGAAGAGTTAATACCTACTCTTCTCAAACTATTCCAAAAAATATGTAAATGGAAAGAAAACTTTAAAATTCATTCTATGAGGTCAGCATTACCTTGATGCCAAAACCAGATAAAGACTCTATTAAAAAAGAGAACTACAGGCCAATACCCCTGATGAACATGGATTCAGAAGTTCTCAATAAAATACTAGCAAATCACATCCAACAATACATTAAAAGAATCATTTACCATGATCAAGTGGGATTTACTTCTGGTATGCAAGGGTGGTTCAATATTCACAAATCAATCAATGTGATACACCACATAAATGAAAGAAAGGATAGGAACCATATGATCCTTTCACTAGATGCAGAAAAGCATTTGACAAAGTATGACATCCATTCATGATAAAAAACCCTCAACAAAGTAAGATTAGAACATACCTCAACATAACAAAGGTCATATATGAAAAACCCACAGCTAATATCATCCTCAGTGGGGAGAAACAGAGTGCTTCCTCTATGATCAAGAACAAGACAGGGACGTCCACTCTCACCACTATTATTTAACATAGTACTAGAAGTCCTAACCACAGCAATCAGATGACAAAAATAAATAAAGTGCATCCAAAGATGCAAGGAAGAAGTCAAACTTTCACTATTTGAAGATGACATGATACTCTACACAGAAAACTTGAAAGACTTCACCCAAAAACTGCTAGAACTGACACACAAATTCAGGAAAGTCACAGGATACAAAATCAATGTACAGAAATAAATGTTGCATTTCTACACACCAATAATGAAGAAGGAAAAAGAGAAATTAAGGAATCAATCCATTTACAATTGCCCGAGAATCATAAAATACCTAGAAATTAAACCTAACCAACAGGCGAAAGACCTATACTCTGAAAACTATAAAACATTGATGAAAGAAATTGAAGATGACACAAGGAAATGGAAAAATATTCCATGCTCATGGACTGGAAGAATAAATATTGTTAAAATGTCTATATTACCCAAAGCAATCTACACATTTAATGCAATCCCTATCAAAATACCACCAGCATTTTTCACAGAGCTAGAACAAACAATCCTAAAATTTGTATGGAACCAAAAAAAACCTTGAAGAGCCAAAACAATCTTGGAAAGGAAAAGCAAAGCTGGAGGCATCACAATTCTGGACTTCAAGTTGCATTACAAAGTTGTAGTGATCAATATAGTATGGTATAGGCACAAAAATAGATACGTTGATCAATGGCACAGAATAGAAAACTCAGAAATAAACCCACAACTATATAGTCAATTAATCTTTGACAATGCAGGAAAGAATATCCAATGGGAAAAAGGTAGTGTCTTTAACAAATGGTGTTGGGAACACTGGATGGCTACATGCAAAAGAATGAAACTGGGCCGCGTTCTTACACCAAGAACAAAAATAAATTCAAAATGGATTAAAGACTTAAATGTGAAATTTGAAACCTTAAAAATCCTAGAGGATAACACAAGCAGTAACTTCTTTGACGTTGGCCACAGCAGCCTCTTTCTAGGTATGTCTCCTGATGCAAAGGAAATAAAAGCAAAAATAACCTATTGGGACTATATCAAACTAAAAACCTTCTGCAGAGTGAAGGAGATAATTTAAAAAAACTAAAAGGCAACCTAGAATGGGAGAAGATATTTGCAAATTACATAGCTAATAAAAGGTTAGTATCCAAAATGTATAAAGAACTTCTAAAACAACACCCCCCAAAATTGATAATCTAATTAAAAATTGGACAGAAAACATGAACATTTTTCCAAAGATGACATCTAGATGGCCAAAATATATATGAAAAGATGCTCAACATCATTCATCATTACAGAAATACAAATGAAAACTACAATAAGATATCACCTAACACCTGTCAGAATGGTTAAAATTAACACAAGAAAAAACAAGTATTGGTGAGGATGTGGAGAAAGAGGACCCCTCTTGCACTGTTGGTGGGAATGCAAACTGGTGCATCCACTGTGGAAAACAGCAGGGAGGTCTTCAAAAGTTAAAAACAGAGGGGTACCTGGGTGCCTTGACTCAGGTCATGATCTTGTGGTTGGTGGGTTTGAGCCCCTTGTTGGGTTCTGTGCTGACAGCTCAGAGCCTGGAGCCTGCTTCGGATTCTGTGTCTGCCTCTCTCTCTGTCTCTGTCTCTCTTTCTCTCTCTCTCTCTCTCTCTCTCTCTCTCTCTCTCTCTCTCTCTTTCAAAAATAAATAAACATTAAAAAAAATTTTAAGTTAAATAGGCAACTACCCTATGATCTAGCAATTTCACTACTAGGTATTTACCCAAAGGATACGGATACAAAAATTCTAATTCAAAGGGATACATGCACCTAGATATTTATAGAAGATATTTATAGCAGCATTATCAACTATATATAGTTGATAATGCTGCTATAAATATCTTCTATAAATTCACACACACACAGACACACACCATGGAATATTTCTCAGCCATTAAAAAGAATGAAATCTTGCCATTTGCAATGACATGGATGAATATAGAGAGTATTATGCTAAGTGAGATAAGTCAGAGAAAAACAAATACATATACCATATTATTTCATTCACATGTGGAATTTAAGAAGCAAAACAAATGAGCAAAGGGAAAAGAGAGGGAGACAAACCAAGAAACAGACTCTTAACAAAATCTACATTTAAGTAATAACTAATTACCCAACTAGTGAATTTATTTTTTAATCAAACTTATTTTAAGATAATGGTAGATTGTAAGAAGTAATAGAGATCCTATTCACCCCTTACCCCATTTCTCCCAAGAATGACATCTTGCAAAAACTCTGGTACAATATCTCAACCAGGATATTCCCATTGATACAAGATACAGAATATCACCTTCACCGCATAGATCCTTCCTATTCCCTGTCATAGTTACACCTACTTCTACCCTAGCCCCACCGCCTCCTCAGCCCTTGACTAACACTGATTTGTTCTCTATTTCCATAACCTTGTCATTTCAGTAATGGTCTATAAATAGAATCATGCAGTTTGTAACCTTTTAGAACTGGCTTTTTTCATTCAGCATAACCTTTTGGTGATCCATCCAAGTTGTTGAATATATGTGTAAATAGTTTGTTCCTTTTTATTGCTGAAAAGTATTCCATGATATGGATCTACCAGTTTAACTATTCATGAATAAAAGGATGTGCATTGATTGTAGTTTTGGGCTACTACAAATACAGTTGCTATGACCATTCATGTACAGGTTCATATGAGAACATGAAGTTTAATTTTTCTAGGACAAATGCCCGAAAGGGCAAATGTTGGGTTGTATGGTAGTTGCATGTATAGTTTTTTTAAAAACTGCCAAATGTTTTCGAGAATGCCTGTACATTTTACATTTTCAATAACAATGTTTAAATGATCCAGTTTCTCCACATCCTTGCCTGCCCTTTTGCTGTTAACACTATTTTTATTTTAGCCATTCTGATAGTGAGCTGTAATAGTTACTGAGTTTTAGTTTCATTTCCCTGATGGCTAATGATGCTGAACATCTTTTCATGTGCTTATTGCCATCTGTATATTTTTATGAAGTGAAATATCTCTTTGTGACTTTTGCCCATTTTCTTTTCTTTCTTTCTTTTTTTTCTTTTCAGAGAGAGAGAGAGAGAGAGAGAGAGAGAGAGAGAGAGAGCAAGCAGGGGAGAGGGGCAGAGGGAGAGACAGAGAATCTTAGCAGGCTCTACACTCTGCACAGAGCCTGACAGGGTCTCAGTCCCACAACCCTGGGATCATGACCTGAGCAAAAATCAAGAGTTACACACTCAACTGACTGAGCCACCCAGGCACCCCTTTTGCCCATTTTCTAATTGAATTTGGATTTTTTTGGTTTTATTTTTGCTATTGAATTTTAAGAGTTCTTTATGTGTTGGATACCAGTCACTTGGCATGTGCTTTGCAAATATTTTCTCAGTCCATTGCTGTCTTAACAAAGTCTTTAGCTGAGCAAAAATTTTTAATTGATGCAATCTGACTTATCAATGTTTCTTTTTTTGATTATTATTTTGACATCAAATCTAAGAACTCTTCACCTAATTCTAGATCTTGAAGAATTTCTCATATATTTAATTCCTGAAAGTTTTATCGTTTTTAAATTTTGCATTTAAGTCTATGATCCATTTTGATTTAATTTTTATGTAAGATGTGAGGTTTACCTTGAGGTTTGTTATTGTTTGTTGTTTTTTGCCTATGGATGTACAGTTGCTTCAATAATTGTTGAAAAAAACCTAAAAAGCTATGCTTCCTCCATTGAATTTCTTTTGTACCATTGCCAAAAATTAGTTGGGCATATTTTCATGGGTTTTTGTCTAGGTTCTATATTCTGTTTCATAAATCTATGTGTCTGCCTTGTTTACTATAGCTATATAACGTTTCTTAAAATCAGGTCAGTTTCTTCCTCCCACTTTATTCTTTTTTTTTTTTTTACAGCACAGTTTTAGCCATTTTAGTTTCATTGATCTCCATATATATTATAATTTTTTGTTTTGTTTCTATATCTTATTTAAATTCTAGTTAGTTAACATATAGTATATAATAGTGGTTTCCGGAGTATAATTCAGTGATTCATCACTTGCATATAACACAAAGTGCTCATGACAACAAGTGCACTCCTTAATGCCCACTACCCATTTAGCCCATCCCCTGCCCACCTCCCTTCATCAACCGTCAGTTTGTTCTCTATAGTTAAGAGACTCTTATGGTTTGCCTACCTGTTTCTCCCCACCCCACCCCCCGCCTTTCCCTATGTTCATCTGTTTTGTTTCTTAAATTCCACATATGAGTGAAATCATATGGTATTTGGCTTTCTCTGACTGACTTGTTTTGGTTAGCATCATATACTCAAGCTCCATCTATGTCATTGCAAATGGCAAGATCCCATTCTTTTTGATGGCTAAGTAATATTCGTGTGTGTGTGTGTGTGTGTGTGTGTGTGTGTGTGTACACATACATCTTCTTTATCCCTTCATCAGTTGATGGACACTTGAGCTCTTTACATAATTTAGCTATTGTTGATAATGCTGCTCTAAACATTGGGGTGCATGTGTCCCTTCAAATCAATATTTTTGTATCCTTTGGGTAAATACCTCATAGTGCAGTTGCTGGGTCATAAAATAGTTCTATTTTTAGCATTTTGAGGAACCTCCAGCCATCCTGACAGGTGTGAGGTAGTATCTCATTCTCATTTTGATTTGTATTTCCCTGACGATAAGTGATGTTGAGCATCTTTTGATGTGTCTTTTGGCCATCTAGTTGTCTTCTTTGGAAAAATGTCTATTCATATCTTTGTCCATATCTTAACTGGATTATTTGTTTTTTGGGTGTTGAGGTTGATAAATTATTTATAGATTTTGGATACTAACACTTTATCAGATACACCATTTGCAAGTATCTTCTCCATCAGTTGCCTTTTAGTTTTGTTGATTTCCATATATATTTTAGAATAATCTTGTCTATATATTACATCAAATTACTCTTTTTTATAGGAATTTGTTAAACTTGTATATTAATTTAAGCAGAATTGGCATCGTTGCCAAGTCTTCTAAATCTTGAACATAATATGCTTCTCCATTTATTTAGATCTTCTTTTATTTCTTTCATCAGTGTTTTTGTAGTTTTTAGTATCTAAGTCCTGTATGAGGTTTGTTATATTTATACCTAAATATTTCTTTTTTGTACAGTTATCAATCTTATTCTATTTTTAATTTTATTGTCCAAATGTTCATTGCTAATGTAAAGAAATTCAGTATTTGTGTGTGTGTGTGTGCGCACATCTTATATCCTGTAACATTGCTGAACTCACTTTTTAATTCTAGATAGTTTTTTTGTGGATAACTTGGGATTTTCTATGCAGACATCCATGTCATCTGCAAATAGGAACAGTTTTATTTTTTTCTTTTACTATGTCTATTCTTCTATTTTCTTTATTTTTCTTTTGTACTGGCTATAACTTCCAGTACTATCTTGAGTCAAACTGGTGAGAGTGGGCATCATTGTTTTGTTCACGATTAAGTATCATGTTAGCTCTAGGTTCTTCATGGAGCTTCTTTGGAGATTTTTAATCATGAATTCATCCTTAATTTTGTCAGAAACTTTTCTGCATTAAATAATATGATTATGAATTTTCTTCTATCATCTATTAATATGGCAGATTTCATAGATTGATTTTTAGAATATTGAACCACCCTTGCATCCCTGTAATAAATCCCACTTGTTTGTGATATAAAATTCTTCTATATATGACGAATTCTATTTGTTAATATTTTGTTAAGAATTTTTGTTCCTATATTATGAGTGATGTTGGTCTGTAGTTGTTTTGATTTACTTTGATACTACCTTTTGATATCACTGTGATACTAGCTTCATAAAATGAATTGGGAAATGCCCCGCTCTTTTATTTTCTAGAAGAGATTCTTTATAATTTGTGCTAATTTTTCTGGAAAGATCCACTAGAATTCTCTAGTTAAACTATTTTGTGTTTGGATATTTCTTTGTGTGGGTTAAATTACAAATTCAATTTCCTTAATAGTTACAGGCTTAAGAAAATTATGTATTTCATGTTAGGTGAGTTGGATCTTTCATGAATTTGAAGGAGTTAATCCCTTTAATTTAAACCATCATATTATGTGGGGAAAGATGAACACATAGCATTCCTTTCTTATCCTTCTGATGTCAATAGGGTCAATAGGGACTCACAAATATATAAATGGAACTCATGAAGATGAGATTACCTATGTATTTAGAGAGAAGAGGACTTTGACAGAATGAGAAAGAAATCAGACAGAGTGAGTGGCTAGAGAGATGGGAGGAAAATCAAGAGTGTGGTGTCACAAAAGCCCAGGGAAGGAGATAATTTCAAGAGGAGGAAGGATCCTAGAGTGTTAAGTGAGTTAAAGACTGAGACATGTCTATTGATTTAAACAGCAAAGAGGCTACTGATGAGAATGACACCATGGCAACATCAATGCAATGAATCGGTAGAAGCAGAAGCTGGATTGGGATGCGTGGAGGGGCAAGTGAGAAGTCATGAAAGAAAGGCAGTGGTAGTAGATGATTATTTCAAGGGTTTTTGCAGAGGAAGAAGATAGGGAGCTCCTAAAAGGGAACTAGGAGACAATTTTGTTTTTGTTACTTAATTTTTAACATTCAATAAACATTGGCATCTTGGAACGTTCTTTAAGAAGAATCTAAAAACCAGAAAAAAGCTGTAAGTATTTAAAATATAATTTTGAAACACGTAAAATCAGAACAAAAGAAAATATAAAGTCAGAGATTTTATATAATTTATTAATTAATGAAGGCACCAATGAGATATTAGTACCTTTTCCTGCATCATCTGAGAAGCTAAGATATTTATAAGCATTGTAACAAAAATATATTAGGATAAGATTACTCGGTTAGATATAAAACTTGTTGATGTCAGCAGGCCATAAATCACTGGGGTTATCAGTTCTACCAGCCAGAAATTATTTGCATCTCTGACAAAAATATACACATTAAGGTGTATCTTCTCTAAATCTTGGCCCTTGGATTTTTGGTGAGTAGTAAATATATGAGGTGGATTAAATACATGCCCCAAGACAATCACTATGTGAAATTGCAATGTGCCACCCACTGATTTGGCCTTTTAGATAATTTTTCTGACAAGATACATTAGAAATGCTGGATAACTATCGAGTAAGGTGCCCATGTTAACAAGAGGATAGTGTTCTCACCCTGGCTGCACATTGGAATCTCCTGGAAAAGTTTTAAAAAGTACTTAAACCCTGGCCCCACACTGAAGGATTCTGATTTAGTCTGTGCAGAATGGGGCCCCAGATAAAGCCAGAGATGAGAACAGTGGCAGAAGGTGTGCTAATAGGGGCATAGGTGAGAGAATTAGCCTTAGAGAAAAGGATGATAGCTCTTGCTGTACAGAAAACGAGCAAGGGTAGACTGTAGATGTAAGTTCATAGATTTGGAAGAAAAAATGATGCCTGTTTTATTTCAACTCAGTAAGAAAGCAGATACAATTTCTTTGAAATGGGGCAAAATTTTAATTGGGTTAAATAGGTTCACCTCTCTTTGTTGTTTCCTTATGTGCATGGACAGAAAAAACATGGTTAAAGACCATTTAATGGTCTTTATAGAATATTAGTTGTTAAATTCACTCCATTTAACTTAGCCTCTGAGGTGTTCTCCATTTACAAATGTGATTTCTTTTTTCTTTTTTTTATTTAATGATTTTTTATCTTATTTTAAGTAAGTTCCATGCCCAATGTGGGGCTTGAACTCACAATCCTGAAATTAACAGTCACGTACTCTATAGGTCAATATTAACCAGCCAGGTGCCCCACAAATCTGATTTCTTAGACAAGTGCCAGTTTTGAGAGCAAAAACCCACTGAAAAATGATTGTTTCAACTCTTAATGTGAGACTAAGTAGTCTCCATGGCCTAATTTCTAAATGCACATGACGGATGGTAGTCATAACAATGATTCTTTCTCCTAAGTAAAACCTGTGGTTTTCTGCTGCAGTGTTTGGATTTGAACTCTTTCTCAATTAAGATAATACTCTGAAGTGCTGAAAAACAAGAATAAAATACTGTGAGGATTACCATGATACAAAATGAAGAGGGAGTATATTGGCCCAGTTGCAGAGTTCAGCACTTGAGGACAATGTCATGACTCACCACCGCTGAGAACCATCACACCAGCCTGTAGCTGCTTCTGCCCGACTAGAAGTTCTTGAAAGGCAAGCTCTTGACTGTTCATCTTTGTAAAATCTCAGCATTTGACAAAGTTTTGGCATTTGATAGGTGCTTAATAATACTTGTCAAATGAACAAATGTATGATGGTTATGATGCCCATAATTGCTGCAAAGTCTACAGAAATCATTACAATTCAAAGCACACAAGTTCAGAGTTAAGAAGATTGAAAATTTCTTAATATGGCACATGCTAAAGTTCAGTTTATTTATAGGACGATTTTGTTTCTGCTGCTCTCCCACATTGCTGTAAATGTTAAACATCAGTCTGTCACGCATGCAAAGTGCTGATCTAATTGGCCTATAAGAGAATTCTGTTCCCTTTCAGCATCATAAAGATGTGATATGGATAATCCACTTAGAGCCTCCCCTTCTGTGCTACTATATTTAAAATAGCTTGTTGTGTTGTTCATGGGAATTTAAAAAATGAGTTTCTAAGAAATGAGAAATCATTGAGTGCTAGTGTGCTTTCCACTTTTTACTGAGCCTTTAAACAGCTTTACCTCAAACGCCGTGGGGCTGATTTCCCTTGATATTTTGTGACCATCTGTAGTCCAGTAATGCAGAAATGGGAACTCTCTCAGGAAAAGCTTTAGAAAAGATGAGGTCTTTTCTGTACTTCTTCAGTGCCACTCCATGAACTCTTTCTCTCAGGGGCCATATCTGGCTTCCTAGAGCTCCACATTGTTATTTCTAGCAGAGAGCACAGTCCCCTAGGAGGATAGGACTTCAGAAAGCTTTCTCTGCCATCTGTTCCTCCATGGTGTTGAGTGTTATGTTTCCTAAGAACAGCAAATAACTATTTTAGAGTGTGCAATACCTTCACAAGTCACAAAATTTCTATGCCTTGATTCAGTACAATTCTAACTTTGAATGAGAGCTTCCTCCAAGGCATCTAAGGCATTTTACAGGCATTGTTGTAAGTGATTATTCTCATTATTACTACAGCAGGTAATGATTATCATTGCCCTTGTTTTATAGTAAAGAAAAAAGTTAAAGAGAGTTTATGATGTATGTAAGTTCCCATAGCTCATAAGAGATGAAAGAAGATGGAAACCCATCTTTTTTGATAATTAGAAGACTCTGTCTTCTATAAAACATGGACTGCCAAAAGTTTCACAAGAACATGTATCTCAGGCTCTTAACAAAATCTTAACGTGGCATAATTAGCCCATGAATAGAAATATTTATACCTTATGAGGATCATATTTTTCTTGAATATTCAATTTAGTGTCTAAAAGAGGTTTCACAGCCAGAAATCAAATACACTCCTCAAGAAATCTTTTAAGTGTCTCTTTGAATTTGGAAAATTTAGTTTCCTTCTTAGCATTTCACTGATGACTGTTACAATTTTATATTGAAAAATCTGTGGCGTAGCTACCAGGTGTTGAATGCCTACTCTACAAAATGTCATATTTAGTATCACTCCAAAGTGGGTGATATTATCACAATTTTACAGATGAAGAAATGGAAGCTTATAGAATTGAAGTAATTTTTCAAGTTCACTAAGCTGGAAAGTGGTGAACTTGAGATTTAAACCCAGGTCTGACTGGTTTCCAGCCATTTTCCACTATGTCACCCCAACTCAGCACAATTATGTAAATGTTCTGCCTATTAAGAACTTTCTACTCCTCAGGTATAAACATAACTGATTCACTCTAAGAATTGTTAGATTACCATCCGCACAAATACACATTTTTTCACTTTATTCTTTTGCATATTTTTAGTATGATAATTTGAATATAGAAATTTGTTTTTAACTCATTCATGCAACTCTAGGGAATATCATTGGGTTATCTCACTTTCAAAAAGTTAAGGGGAAATGAAATATCAAATGAATGTAAGAATAGGAAAAGAAAACACTTTGCATGCTAACACCTAAATCTCAAGTGGCACATCAGTTTTAAAATGTGTTAAAGCAGATTAGCTTTAAAAGGTTTAGCCATTAGGGATTTTCCCATTGCCAGTAATATGGTCAATTGAAACTAGTTAGAATATTTTAATAGAAGTTTTCTTTTCATTAGAATTATTTTAAGCCTAGATATCGTCTCCAACTAATAAAGATAATCATAAAATACTTTAGGGCCCTATTTAAGAAAATGGGAGTGAGTAGCGCAAGTTGCAGAGTTTTATTCTTGACTGAGAGGAGACAGAAGGCATTATTTCTGCTTTATATGGAAAATTAACTACCTAAATGTGATGCCAGCATGAAAATAAGAGTACATAGCAGTAAAAATCTGCATCTCATGGGGAATTTGTGTTCAGTTCTCCCCAAGCTTAAAATGACACAGGCTTTTTCTGGCACACAGCAAATCAGATGAACATGGTCTCTGAGGAGGTGAGAAACAAAAGAACATAATGGTGTGCTCCGCCACTCAAAGCTCAAATAGCAACATGTTTTATTTTTGTACATGGGAAACTTCAGTGAACTTGGAAACATAACTCTTTCAGTTTTGCAACATTCTTTCTGTTAGGTCAGGAGCAAATAGCAAAATTATCATGTACATGTCCAGGTTCTAAATGAGATCAGTTAATCTAAAGAAATTAGGGAACATGCACATGAGACTTGAATGAGCATTTCTGCTCTCCGGAGTCTTTCTTCCAAGAATATTAAATAATGATGTATGCATATATGCAGAATATTTTCTTTTAAAAGTTAGGATATATGAGTTATAATTTTGGACCAAACCAAAAATGAGGTATTGAACCAGAACTCCAATTATGATGTCTCTGCGTTTAATATCCTCCACCTAGAAAGTAGGGATAAACGATATCTAACTAACCAGATAGGGCACAAGTCAAGGCTTTGCACCCAGAAGGTGAACATGTGCTGAATTGTTTTAACCCAGCTGCAAATTCTAGAAGCGAGGAGGAACAAGCTCATTTTGCAGAGAAGGTTGAGGGACTACCCACAGTTAAGAGTGACATTGTGTCCAGTCCCAGAAGAAAAGTTTGTGTGACAGTGTTGGCTCGGATGTCCAGGCTTACTGGCCCCTCTGGCATGACGCAGGTACCAGAGAGCATCATTTGAAAGCGCTCATTCTGCCTGTGTGGACACCAGAGGTTCCTGTGACTGAACTCTCCTAAGTCTACAGCCACATAGCTGCCCACAAGCTGTGTTTGTGAGCAAACGGTTCTTTTTTGAATGAATATATCTATCAAATTCTTTGATAATATGGTTAGGATTGATTGGTGCCTATACAATCTACAGACACTAGACAATCTACAGAAACTCAAGAAACTGTCTTTTATTTTGAGAACATTTCCTGGTGCATGGCTTCTCCATCCCTAGCCCCCTTTCCTAAAAGGGAAAGGTGAAAGAGGAGATGTAGCCTTGTTCCTGAGGGCCGTGGTGTCCATTTTAGGACTTCTTTGGAAGAAATGATGGGGGAGGAAATATTTTAGTGACATCTCAGGTTTAAGGATAATATGCCAGAGTGATAAAATTCAGGGTATCTTTGTATCATTCTGGAACAAAAGTTGAGGTGAAGAATAGCCTTAAATGGTAAATCTAGAATTAAATGAAAAGAAATCAAATGTAACATAAAATAAAACATGGAGTGACCCTGATGGTCAATGCTATTTATGCATTTATAGTTTTGTTTTAGGTCTTTAGATAGGAAATTCTATGGGACTTTGTGCCTTAATTTGTGCAAGCTTGTCAAAGGCCAGATAGACCTTGTATTCATTTCACCCGAGGACCTAAAAATCTGTCAACATTTAATAAAGTTGACTAGATTGCAGGCAGAGTCACAGTGGGAACATATTTCAAAAATCCAGCGTTGTAAGACCGTATCTCACTTTGATCGGGAGGTTGTAAAATAGCTAGGAAACCTTTGCCTGCAGCTTTGTCTCAGAACCCAGGACTTGCAAAGCTGGTATCACATGTGAGCCTTAAACCCAATGCAGAGTAAACATGGTGGGATAAACACGCACTCAAAAGTTATGAGTTTGCAACTGCTTTGATTGTGGTTTTGTTAAATTCATCCAAGTCAGGGTGGTACGGAATCAGTAGTGGTTAATAAGGGGTTCAATCTGGCTGAAGAGACACAACCAGTTAAATAAATCTATTGGTTTATTTTCTCACAGTTCTGGCTGCAAGTCCAAGATCAATGTGCCAACATGGTTGGTTTCCTCTGAGGCCTCTCTCCTTGGCCTAGAGATGGCCACTGGCTTGCTACCTTCTCACATGGTCAATCCTCTGTGCATATGCAACTCTGGTATCTCTTTGTGTGTCTAAATTTCCTCTTCTAATGAGGACACCAGTCAGTTTGGATTAGGCCTGCTGAATTGGCCTTGTTTTAACTTAATCACTTCATTAAAGGCCCTGTTTCCAAATCCAGTCACATTCTGAGGTATCTGGTATTAGAGCTTCAATTATAAATTTAGGGAGGGACACACAATTCAGCTACTTACAATTGTAAGTGAAATGAATTAATTAACGGGGCTGGCTATGCTGAGTGCACAGGAGTAGAACAGGAAATTGTAGAACTACTTGGGAAGAAAGTGCCTATAGGAGTGATACGTATAGTGTTGATTTTATGGCCATACAGTCAATAAGGACTGATAAAAGCAATTTGAAAAATCATAAAACTTATTGATGCATTCTCTTACCTGATAGCTTCTATATATTTTTTATTTAATATTTAAACACATCCTGGAAGGAGTAATAGAAATATCATGAGAACTGATGAACCATTTTTTTTAAAAAGGAATTGTTGGGGTGCCTGGGTGCCTTAGTTAGTTGAGCATCTGACTCTTAATTTTGACTTAGGTCATGATCCTAGGGTTGTGAGATCAAGCCCCACATCAGGCTCTGTGCTAAGAGTGGAGCCTGCTTAAGATTCTCTCTCTCTCTCTCTCTCTCTCTCTCTCTCTTTTTCTCTTTCTCTCTCTCTCCCTTTCTCTCTTTCTCTCTCTCTCCCTCTGCCCCTCTCCCCTGCTTGTGCACTCTCTCTCAAACAAAAAAAAAGGGAATTGTTTTATAATACTTTAGAAAAATGCATATTTTATTGCTTATAGACAATAATTTTAGTACTTCCATTATTTCTCTTATGTATCGTGGATTTTTTGTAATTATTTAAAGTTTTAAAAATTATGGCAAAATTAATGTACATTTTAGGGGCTGAGTTCTATCTAGGAATATTTAAAAGTATTGGCAGTAAAGTTTTGGTTTGTTATCCATAGAGTATGAATTTTGTTTTCTCTCTCTACCCAAGGGAGTTAGCCTGTTTTCTTTTTGTATGCCCCTTTCGCTCTATGAGACATGTCGTCACCATCTTTGTACATGTTTAGATTGTATTTTCTTCTGAATGCTTTATGTGACCATAAAATCCAAGTTATTTGAGTCCATTCAACAAACATTTAGTAAGTATCTGCAATGTTCAAGGAGAGCAATGTATTAGATACCATGTGGGCTATAAAGATGAATAAAGCATGTCCTTAATGAGCTAACAGTGTGATGGGAAAACCAAGATGTGTCAGAAATGACTAGCATACAAAGCAGAATGGAAAAAGGCACTAAGGAGACTGCAAATGCTTGAGGAGTTCTGTCATGGGAGGGATTGACTACTTTTAGCTGTGGCATTAGGGGAAAGCTTCCTAAAGAAAGTGGCCCTTGAACCTCATGTGAAGACAGTTGCAGTTTCTATAGAAAAATATGGCAAGTGTGGTCATTGGAGAGTGCTCTTTAGACAAACACATATGAACACAGGAGGAGCAGGAAGTGCAGGGATGATTCAGGAAACACCAGATGCTGTTTGAGAACAGCCACAGAGGGATGGTCCAGCACACCTGTGGGACCTGGTGGAACCATGTTAAAAGGTTCTAAATGCCAAGTTATTGAGAAGTTACTGGGAAATCAGGCAGTCCAGTGACCCAGCTGATAAACCCAACATTAGAATTCTTTATCAACTGTGGTTACAATGATACAAAACCACGTGGTTTCATTTGTCCCTTGTTAGGTGACATGTGCCTGGAGTGTAATCATGTTGATCATTAGGATCTCCCCATCTAATTATTGTTTTTTCCTGTTTCTTTTGCTTCCATTCCTTGGTGCTATGCAAATGTAAAATGTCATGAGATTTTGAAAATTCACCTCAATGTTTCTTAAATGCCCACTCTGTATAAAGCATAATGCTGAGAGATATGAGGAGGAAGAAGACACACTTATAGCTGTTAGGGAGTTTATATTTCACCTGTCATCCAGTTCTAACCCATATTATTTCAGTTTCCAGGACAAACTACAATCAATCAATCAATCAGTCAATCAGTCAGACACTAGGAAGACAGGTTGATGTGGCAATGAAAAATATCAACTTAGAGTCAGGCCAGCATCTGAGACCTAGGTTTATCATTTCCTACTGTGTGGCGTTGGGCAAGTCACTAAGCCCTCTAACCTTATAGAGGTTTATAGTGTCTTCACTATAAAGTAGAGGTACTTCCTCATGGCATTGTTAGAAGTATTAAATTAAAAGGATGTGTGTAAAGCAGAGCACTTGCCACAAAGTAACATTCAAGAAATGCTAGGCTTTATGATTTCTTCAAGGAATATTTTTTTCTCCAGTTTTCTTATGTCTGAGTAGAAAACTAAGGGCCAGAGAGGCTGAAAAATAGGATATACAGTGTGTGAGGATAATATTTTCTGGAAATATATATATCAAACCACTCCCAAAATTTGGTGACCTCGTAGAATCTATTTTATTTCTCCTGTTTGTGTGAGTTGACTTGACTCAACTGGGCAGTTCTTACTGGGAACCTTTCGTGAAGTTTCCATCTAATGTGGGCTAGGGCCATAGTTACCTGCAGGCTCTACAGTAATGAACAGCCAAGATGGCTTACTCATGCTACAGGTAGTTGATGCTCCTTTGACCCGGGAAATCAGTTGGGGCTATAGAATGGAGCACCCATAAATGATCTCTCCATGTGGTTTGAGCTTTTCAAAACATAGTCATGATTTCTGAAAGGGAGCAGTCCAAGAGACTTGGCTGAAAGCTGGTGCAGGGATTCTTTATTTGCATATCTGCATGTGTTGCCCCCTCTCCCCTCCCCTCCCCTCCCCTCCCCTCTCCTCTCCTCTCCTCATCTCATCTCATCTCATCTCATCTCATCTCATCTCATCTCATCCCATCCCATCCCATCCCATCCCATCCCATCCCATCTCATCCCATTCTCCATGGCTTTTACTCCATGGTAGTCTGTTGTAAGCATACCTGCTGTATTCACTGGGGAAAGTCACCACAAGGACCATCATGACTCAAAGAAGTAGAGAAATAGACTACTTCTTGACAAGAGAGTGGAAAGTGACTTTGCACATGAGCATGTGGGTGAGGATTACTCTTGTTGCTTTACAGCAATCCCTGTAAAAGTACTATAAAACTAGGGTAGACAGTAGTTGTCTTCATTTTTCTGACAAGGAATCTGAGGTTCAGGATGTTAAGAGATGGCCAAGGTAACTTTATTATTAAATGGAAGAGCTTCACATTGAACTCTGCCCTTCTGAATCCAAAATTTGGTCTTATGAGAAAACTACCCTTTGCTTTTCCTCACATAACTCATCATGAGCTTTCTTCAGAGATGAGAAAGACAATTAAGGCTCAAAGCAGTGATCTCCTTTCCACTCCCTACACATCTCCATATTACCCTCACCTTCTGTGCCCTTGTCCATCCCCTCCTATGAGCCTGAGCTTCATCATCTTTAAAATGGGTATAATAGGACCTTTTCATAGAGTTGAAATGATGATTACATGCATGAAATATATGCAAAGTGCTTAAAACAGTGCCTAATATGTAATGAGTGTCCAATACTCTCTAGCTGTTGTTATTTTGCCATTATTATTATTATTATTATTATTATTATTATTCAAATTCTTCAGGATTAAGATAGGAATTTATGTCATTGTCTCTGTTCATTATCAGTCTTTCCTAAACCAACTACCTTATATAGTTTTCTTTCTATGGTAATTGAAGGACATCTAGGTAATTGCCCAAACCAGAGAATATTTTTCATTGGTTATTTTTCTCTAAACACTCTGCTGTACTTGAAATGTCCTACATCCATGACATTAATGGCTTTTACTTTTCCTTGAAGAGTATACATATGTAGTTGTACAGATTGTAAGCTACTCAGGGTCACACATCTAAAGGAAAGAGGTGCGTATCAAAAATAAGGTACAGTGGCATATCTATTAGAACAGTTCCCCAGCAGGTGGCAGTAACATATTCCTGTCTAACAAAATCAGTATAGTGTGACAATTTTCTGACGAAGTAAAGTGTCTTGAGGAAGAGACATCTCTTTACTAATTCACACAGAGGCACCATGTGGGCTAGGAGTGGCCCTGCTTCTCTGACTGTTCCTCACCCATTGTCTCCTCAGATGTTCTTCCTTTGCCTGTCCCTTCAGTGCCACTGAGCTTCTTTTCTCAGCTATCTGCACTTATTTTACATACTTTAATTGGACAATATAATAGACTCCTACTATTGCAACTATCACCTTCTTGCTAATGAGTCCTAAATCTTTCATTCCAGCACAGACCTCTCTTTTGAAAAATATAACTTCCTCCTGGGTATCTTCATCTGGATGTCTCATGTAAAACTCATATTTAACATGTCAAAAACTTCATTCACTACCAGACCTTCAACAATGAAACCCTGGCATCATTTTTAAACTGAGATAACTCTGTTGTTCTTTATCAATATTTCTGTGGAAAAATTCAGTTTCACTTTCTGTGGGAAATGTATATTGGGAGGAACAGAGGACTATATGTTTGTGAGATGCTCCCTGTGGCTTCCATCCAGAGTAGTATTACCTCCAAACTGAGGGTGTGGTGTGTTTGATGTCCCAGATCCCTCCTAGATCACCTTGCTCCTTGTGATGAGTCCAGAAGGGAGCCTGAAATTAGCCTTTGCCTCTGGGAGGCACTGATTGGTTTGGGGAAGAGATTCATCTTATTTTATTAACTTCATAGAGCCATCAAATTAGAATATTTGTGAGTTATGCTGGAGTTCTTCCACTCCTCCTACAAATTAGTGTATCCTAAAAATTACTAATTTTATGCCCACATACGTTTTTACTGTGCTTTCTCTCTCTCTACGCCCTTTATCAATATTCTATTGTAGGCTTGTTCTGTCAGTTGGAAATTTTAATAAACTCCTTACTACATTCACTCTGTACGATGTTGCCATCTTATCTCATTAGTATATATTGTTCATATAGCTGACAAATATATCCATCTAAAGTATAAATCTAATCTTGTCATCACTTTCAAGGTTTCCTGTTACCTAGAGGATGGAGTTCAACTCCAGCCCATGATTCAACTCTGATTCAGGAAGCTTTGTCTGACCATACCCTCCAGAAATCTTCTTTCTTTATGTCCAGGATGCCTATGTTTCCTTATTATTAGACACTCATTTGTGTACTGTATGGCTCAATTGGTGTATCTTTCTCTACCACCAGATGATGAGCCTTTTGAGGACCCAACCTGCACCTTAATTTGTATTCACAGTACCCAGAACAGTGGTTGAGACATATTCAGTGTTAAAAATATTTTGAATGAATGAAAGATTAGTATAGAATGAAATGGCTGAAAGAGCTTAATAGAGGAGGCTTCACTGAGTTGGCTTATGAAGCAAAGGATGTGTTTAGTACAAAGAGTGGGGAAGTAAAGTCTTCAAGGAAAGGAGCTGGGAAGAAGGGAATATAACACTCAAAAGGCATGAGTGAACAAGAAGATTGTTTATTCATGAATTGTTCAAGCCATGATTGGGGTCCTTTTCTCTCAATACAGCAGAATTCATTATGAGATCTCTTTTCCTATATCTTGTATTTTGGCAATTACCCTTTATTTCTGCCCTTCTCTTTATTTCGGCTTAAAACTTCCTATGTTTGCCTATTTCAACATTTTTATTTCTCTAAAGACAAGAACCCACTGAGTCTGGGAATTTACATGAGTTAGCTCAGCATTTTAAATAAAGGCAAGTCCAAACATTTTCATTTTATTAATCCATGCTCATCATTTACTCCCCCCTCCTCTTCAATGACCTCTTCACTCATGGATCCATACTAAGAGAAAAAAATATATAAGGTAAGGCAAACCACTTTCTTTTGAAATACCTGGTAGGATGTTCTGAACACTTTAGATGATCCTACATAGCTCCATGATCTCTTGTGAAGTAAACGTTAGCTTGTGAGTAAAGGTTGGCATTTTCAAATTCTCTAATTATAAAAAATATATAGATCTTCTAAGATTATAATTACACATTATATTAAAGAAAGTAGTGTACATAAATAACAAAGAAGAATAATCTCATTTTCTTTTAAGCTTGAGTTTTCCGTATTTCCCTGGTTCCAAAGTGTCTTAAAGCTAGAAAAGATTATAGACTTTGAGAGATTTTATTGGTTTAGATATTATTGAAGACAGAGATTCCATCAGTGCTTCTGGCATTCCTTCTCCACAGTCAGCAATCTCCTCTGTACCCTCAAATTCTTCTTCAAAATTCTTCTTCTTGCCTTAAAAGAAACATGGCTATCCTCGGAAAACACCACTATCCCTGAATCCTCCTCATGTAAATTGAGGCCATTGTCCTTTCTAACCATTTCTTTCCCATTCTCCGGTTAAAAACTCAGCTGATTTGAGACTCAGGCCAGTCAGGTGTTCTCCCTTTTCCCCCTTCATCACTGTTACTTGTTAAACTTCAGTTAAGTTTCACTTGTTTACCAGAAGAGTGGACACATAGTCTTTTTCTGCCATTATCCTGAGACACCATCATAGCCTCTCAGTTTTTAGGTTCTCTCCTATTTCCTGATTTTCTCCTCTACCCTCTCTGCTTCCATTTCAGTGGTCACAGTAATTGCAATTGTTCTACTTCTCAAATCACTAAAACAAACATCTCACTCTCCTCTCTTTCCAGTTTGCTTTGCCAAGTATTCACAGTATAAGCAATCTTTAAATTCACCAAGATTCTAGTCTATTGATCCTTTATCTGTCTTCCAATCCACACACTTTACTTTCTTCCCTTTTAATCCATCTTACATTCCCTGGTGTATCATTCCCAGTCATTCTCTGAATTGTCTTAACAGTAACCTACATTGTCTTGTTTCTGCCCTCCCATATGCCCCTTAGCCTACCCTGCAACACACATTTTATTTTTTCCCCACAAAACCTGTACCTGGCTGAAGTCAGTTCTCTACTTTCTCATTGCCGGAAGTAGAACTGTGGAGGATTTTCAAACAAAGTCACTCCACAGGTCTATAGGTAGCCCTGTAACTTTTGCATCACCAACCCCAAATGGATTCCCAGTGCTGCATTAAACCGTGGCCATCTCTGCTCATCTCACTTCCCCATTCCCCACAGCAATGAAATTAAACTTTCTTAATTCCTTTCAAGTACCCCTCCCACTTTCCTCAGTTCTTACATCTTATCAGACTGGAATGTACTTATCTTGAAGCTGCCAAGCATACAGCTTGTCAATATCTATATTAATGTCACCTTCCTTCACCTCAGTGACAACAGGAATGCCTTATGTTCTCTATCTTTGGGTTATGTTTCTATCTATGCTTTGTGTTCCATCTTCTTTCCCCTCTTAGGAATTTTACATCATTATTTTTCTGTCTCTCTTCTGTAAAGCCAACCTCTCCATCTCACTAAATCCTTCCAGTTGGCTTTTCAGCATATGCAGTCTCTCCCTTTGAAACTAAACTACACAAAATATGTCTTTGAAGTTATTGCTCTATTTCTTGCCTCCACTTTAACACTAAATTATTCAAGAAGTTATGTGCACTCACTGTCTCCCAGTCAATTCCTCACCACTACAATCTGCCTTCCAACCTTTTCACTTCCACCAAAACCATTTTGCTCAACAGTTTATATCCATGTTGTTAAACTCAAAGGACATATTTAAGTCCTTACCTAATTTATACTCAGTAAGAGTTCAATATTGTTACAGATATCCTTTCCTTCTGATTTTTTTTCTTTCTTCTTGTCTGCTTCTGCTCCTCTACCGCAAAATTAAGTGTCAGAACTTTTCAGAGCTTGGTTCTGGATTTGTTTCTTATCACAATTGAAGCAAGTTTATTCACATCCATTGTTTGTGTTTCAATTACCACTAAAAGACAGGTGACTCACAACTTGCTTGTTCAGTTAAGACTTCTCCTCTAAGCTTCAAGGCTACTTATCCAGATGACTTTTGGACATGTAGATGCCCAAATCACGATCTGTCTTTTATCCCAACCCAGCCTTTCGGGTGCTCTGACATTGTTTAATGGTACTGCAATCCCTTTCATGTATTTGTCAGAAGGAAAAATTAAATATTCGCGCTCTCTCTCTCTCTCTCTCTTTCTCTCGCCTTAGATTCAGTCCATTACCTGACTTGTCAGTTTTGCATCAGGGCCTTAAACTTAGTTCACTCCTTTCTATTTCCATCACCACTCTGACCAGGATGGGCACTGCTTGCTTACAACACTATTATAGGCTTCTCACTGATTTTCCCATGTATAGTTTGACCTTCCTTCAGTCTAGCCTACTCTAGAACAGTGTGCTCTCAACCAGGGGTGACTTTGCTCTCTGCACAAGATTTGGCAATATCTGAACACACTTTTGATTGTCATGAGTATGGGGGGCAGTGCTATTAGCATCTAGTGGGTAGAAACAAGGAATGCTGTTAAACATCCTACAATGCATAGAATAGGCCCCCATAACAAAGAATTATTTGGTTCAAAATATCAATGATGCCAGTGTTGAGAAAAACTGCTCCAGAGGTAGATTGAGATTTTCACACTGCAGGCTTGATTATGTCATGTGTGCATATGCACACACGTATACACATACATATACTTACACACTTGTGTAAAATTTTTCAGTAATTCCCTATTTGACTAAGACCACAATAGTTAATATGGCCCTCCAGATACTTCATATTCTAGCCTCTACCTACCCCTACAAGTCATCCAGCATCTTGTTCTCTTTCAGGAACCATGCTTCAGCCCCATTTCTATCCACTGAACTACCTCCCAATGTAGAGCATTTGCATATGTTGTTCTCTCCACCTGAAAAGTTCTTCATTCAATTAAGCCCCATTTCTCCTTCAAATATCAGCTGAAGATCTTTTCTCCAGGGGAGTTTTGTAAGACCTTGCTCAGTAGTTTGGTTCCCCCATTTGAGGCACTCAACGTTTATATGTCTTTCTTTTCTGACCTGTGTGTAGTTGCATATTTACATTGATTTATGTGCTGTATTACTCTTTGTCTCCCTCACTAGGCTCGAAGCTACAATGTTAGATATTTAGTGACTAAACTCTTTTCATAACATATGAGAAAACTTAGATACATCAAGTAACAAGAACAAGGCCACACAGCTTAATAAACAGTGAAGGGGAGGCTTAAATATAAGTTTTCCATCATTAACTGCTACATATTTTAACTCTAAAAGGATGTTTTTTTTTGTATTTGTTTAAGCCTGTAGATTTTTACTCAAAGTAAATCCTTTGTGGAAACAGTGCATAAAACAGATTAAAAGAGATTAAAGCAGATCACTGCTGTGATTAGAGACAGCTCAATTCAACCTCGTCTAAGAAGATCTTTTATGTCCCTACACAGACCCCTCCTTACCACTTGACATAAGGAACTTATTCTAAGGAACTTGCCACAGAATCACTTGGATTTGAAGGTCGAAGCTTAGGAACAGGTCTACTGCATTCATGTGTTGACTGGCTCTGGTGTCTTTTACCACCTCAGTATATGATGCACCCTTGGTGTTTGTGAATTTGAAGTTGAGAATACCAATATAGCAGAAGTTAGTGTCATCACTGGCTGAGATATTTGCTTCAACCACTTCATCAAATTATATATTTCTGTATGAAACAGAAAGGTGATCTTTTCATGTCATCAATCGAGTCCATGGACTATATTTAGCATTCCATCTTTGGTCAAAACAAAAATTTTCTGAACAGGAGTCACTACTTTTAGGCATCTTCATTTTCTCTTTATTTATCTTATTTTTGCTAATGCTAGGAGTTGGGTTAAATGGCTAAAACAAAAGCAGATGGATACTGTAACCATTTCTTAGCAATCACTTTACATGACAGCAGGAGAGGATACCAGAATGAACTAGGTGAGGACTCTGCATGTTCACTAGCTAAGCTTAGAGCTCATACTCATGCCATGCATGTCTGCAATTGTGTTTCAACAGCATAAACATCACTACAGTTATGAACCTTTGGGTTTTTTATAATAGTTGAAAGCACAAATGTTAAGGGCAATGCCCTGAAATAAAGGAAACTCCTTTTTCCCTGTTTTTCTCCTGTGAATGTTTTTAGTTCCAGTTTAGGTTCACAGTAATGAAGATAGTATGCATCATATATTTGGGAGGTATTTGAAGATGAGATGATTAAATGCATACCACTATTGTCTAATTATACATTGATATATATATTTGATTTGATAATATATATGTAAGTGGGTATGAAAATGAAAAAACATAAGCATGCTAAGAGGTTCTTTCCAAAACCCTTGCCTTTTCATTCATATCATAGACAGAGAAAATGTATCTACTCTAAGAAATGTTCTAGAGTTTTTAGCTGTTTCTCAAACTTATTCTTTCAGTGTATTTTAAAAGTAAAAAAATTGAAGAGCAATTCAGCACATCATTATTTGAATTGCTGCTGTTTAGAAAATATAACTTCAGGGGCACCTGGGTGGCTCAGTCAGTTAAGCATCTGACATCAGCTCAGGTCATGATCTCGCAGTCCGGTCCGTTGAGTTCAAGCCCCTCATTGGGCTCTGTGCTGACAGCTCAGAACCTAGAGCCTGCTTCTGATTCTGTCTCCCACTCTCTCTGCCCCTCCCCAACTCACATTGTCTCATTCACTCTCAAAAAATGAATAAATGTTAAAATTTAAAAAGAAATATATAACTTCATATACAAAAATATAAAACTTATGAGTAGATATTGAGACAATTTTCAGTATATTACTTGATTTTTTAATATATATATATGTGTATATATATATATGTGTGTGTGTATATATATATATATATATATATATATATATATATATACTTTTGCTTCTTGAGCTGTCTTAGATCATTTATTAGCTTTTTTACCATTTTTTATGCAAAATGGTCTGATTGACTTGGTTTTATATTATATTACTTAATCCATAAAATAAGGAACACTAGCTTCCTGTATTTGAAATACACTTTATCCTTTTTCCTTTGTGAAATGTTTCTCTCTTTGATGTTAAATTACTATCTCAAAGAAGTAATTTCACAATCTTTATGAATTGCCAAACTGTACTTACTATATGGTGGCTAAATGGGTTGGTAATTTGGGAGCTCTGTAATTACTAAGATTATCATTACAGGGTGAGCATGACATTAAAAAGAACTCATTTCCTTCTGTCTTAAGCATATAATGTCAATATTTTGCTATTTTTTTTGAAGTCCCTCATGGACATTTCTCATGTCTTAGGAAGTTGCATCTATTAACATATATTACATTGTATTGTGACCCTTATTTCCACTTTCTGTCTTTTATGAGAGAAAAAAAAAGCCACATGAAAGGAAAGCTAATTCAGAAGTGGAACTAGTGGCAGGAAAGTAAACTATGTGTCAGATATATGTTTGCAGTTCTTGGCTAAGTTATCAAAATTTTACCCGGAGCATATTAGAAAACATCACTCATAGGAACACCCCCTCCTCTCTCATCATTGCCTTCTAAACCCCCTGAAAACCACATCTGTTTCCCACTGATAGCTTTTAACATGTATCCCTTTAATGTCTTCTAACAGGAAGTGGAAATTGAGAGAAGTTTTTCACCAAAATTTAAGAGTCACCCTGGGAGCCAGTCCGATGATTCTGTGAATGATTCAGACAAGAAAGGCGAGGAAACATCTTTTGACAAGATGTCACCTGAAAGTAGTCACAGCCACATCTTGGAAGGTTAGCACAATATTTTGATGTGATTACTTGGGATCATATATTGTACAATGTAAGTGTTAATAAGAATATATAAAAGCTTCGTTTTAAAAATTAATAAGAAAAAAATGAGAGAATATAGCTCAAGAAACACAATTTAGGAAAAATGGTAGTATAATTAAATGCTTCTATCTCTATTTGCTTTAATTTTTAAAACTAAATAGATTTAATTGATTTTAAACCAGTACAAAAAGCATTTTCAGTATTAGGCTCTTTGAACAATGCATTTGACCATCATCTGACTTCTCCTTTTATGAAAGAAAGGAAACATATTTGTGTCTCTGTCTGTGGGATAATAAAAGGATAAAATATAAGTTACTGTCAGTGGCAAAATTAAAGAAAAATAAAAATGCCTTCAGCATCTCTTTTTTCAGGCAATTAAACTAAATGTGCTTAATGAATTTGGAATACAAAGTGACATGAGAGTGTCATAATTTAGGAGAAAACCTCATAAATTTGATTAATGTTTTACAAATGTCATTAAAAAGTTAATAGCTCATATGTTAGAAATTGCACTATTAATATAATTTTCAACTATGACAGAAGTGCAAAGTATAAATAATTTATTGGAAAATACAGATACCATTTATCATTTCTGATTAGTAACATTCTGGATTTTTCCATTTTAGCCAAGTAATGCATATTATACTATTTGTGATATTTGTTAAAGATCATGATTAGTATAGCTTTTAGAATGTCATTTCACGTGTGTGTGTGTGTGTGTGTGTGTGTGTGTGCATACACATATGTATATACATAACTGTCAAGTTTCCAGTCAACATCAGCAGTGTGGAATATAATAGGCAGTTCACAATTTGGGAAAGCCAATAATGCTCTCCTTTAAAACCTTGCTATTAGGATGCCTGGGTGGCAGTCAGTTAAGTGTCCTACTCTTGATTTCAGCTCAGGTCATGATCTCACTGTACGTGAGATTGAGCCCTAAGTCAGTCTCTGTGCTAACTATGCAGAGTCTGCTTGGGAATTTTTCTCTCTGTCTGCCCTTCCCCTGTGGTTGTGTGCTTTCTCTCTCTCTCTCTCTCTCTCTCTCTCTCTCTCTCTCTCTCTCTCTCTTTCAAAATAAATAAACTTAAAAAAAAAAAAACTTTGCTATTCAAAGTGTCCTCTGTGAATCAGAGTATCAGCATCATCTGAAGGCATATTAGAAATGCAGAACTTTCGGGGCGCCTGGGTGGCGCAGTCGGTTAAGCGTCCGACTTCAGCCAGGTCACGATCTCACGGTCCGTGAGTTCGAGCCCCGCGTCGGGCTCTGGGCTGATGGCTCAGAGCCTGGAGCCTGTTTCCGATTCTGTGTCTCCCTCTCTCTCTGCCCCTCCCCCGTTCATGCTCTGTCTCTCTCTGTCCCAAAAATAAATAAACGTTGAAAAAAAAATTAAAAAAAAAAAGAAATGCAGAACTTTGGGCCCCACACCAGCCCTATCAAACAATAATCTGCATTTTAACAAGATCCTCAGATGATTCATGTGCACATTAAATTTAAGAAACTTTAAGCTAGGCCCCTCTGGATCATTTACATATGATTCAGCCCATTCTGATCCCAATTGGTTAAGTATTGTAATTTGGAGTGGGAGGTGAGTGTGGGAAGAATAAAGGGGAGTTTGCTAATGATGAACTGGATGGACATGGATTTCTAAATACAGGTAATTTGGGATCTCAATTTCTAGTTTTCATTTGCAGTTCATTTTTGTATGCCCAGTCGATATCCTCATATGATTAGTATCAATCTTAAGGAATTTATTCCATGTATTTCAGGCTTGTGATTAAACTTTAGGAGCACTCGGCTGAATGCAAAAGAATTAGATTAGCAGAGGCCAGAAAAGGGAATTTTTAGGGATGATTTATGTTCGGATCATGTTGACCTGCCGAGATCTTACCATAGGGAGGCAAATATGAGGTTGGCAAACTGACCGGTGTTACATGAGACAAAAACCTTCACTCAACCTGCCTCGCTTCTGTCCTGTGTTTTCTTAGGTTCTCATGCAGAGATTTTCAAAGCCTCTTTATTTTACACACTTAAAAAGATATTCTGGAAGGTAATCATTATTGAGTATCAAGATATGACTTAAATTTAAGAGTGACCTCAGATTTAAATTTCCCAGTATGTTGAAAGTATCAAGAGCTAACCTGAAAAACACAGGTTGTGAGTACTGTACTGGGGATGAACACAGCAGCTAACTTTACTTTTATCTGTACAAGGCACAAGAACTATATTTCTATGTGTCACTACTTGTAAAAGAAAGAAATTTCTTTCATTATGGGATCCTGTTAATTCTTCCATGGTGCCCAAAATTTCTACCTTAGATGGGACGATTATGAACCCTTTGAATGCAGACAGTTAGCTTTGACAGGCTTTATAATAAGCTTGACAAAACCTACACAACTAAAAAGTGTATCGATGTTGCTCTTCTATTGCAAAGAGAATTTATTCCAAGAAGACAAACTTGTGCATCTGAATAAAATGTGGTAACAAATATGTCAGAGTATGTGATTATACAAGTAATTGTGATGGCCTCAAATACTAAACATCTTAAGGAGCCTCAAGAGTTTCATACTTGAAGGCAATATTTATTTAGAGCTCTTTCATAAACAGTAGAATCTTAAAATGAAACTTAAAAAAATCATTACAGTGTAGCTACCTAATGTCCTGCCTTCCTAGAGTTTGGTAAAATCCACATAAATTGATCAAAGGATGCATCTCAGGACTCAAGAATAGCAATGGCTGTGGATTAGTTCCTGCCCCTTATCCTCAGCTGCAGGTCCTGGGTATCTGCACAGAAAGGCACTGGGATTCCCCCAGATCTCTTTCTACACTTTCCTTACCAATATATTTGTGTCAAATAAATCACAGTGCTTCATGTGCATGTTGGTGCATTCCACTCACATTTTCTCTGGGATGTATTCTAATTGTTAGCTGTTCCAATGATGCTAGGAAGACTTGGCTCATTTGAAATTAAATGTCAAGCATGAAAAATCCAGAATTTGACAAATCTGGGTGATGTAATAGATACAAGAGAAAAAATAAATTAATATAAATGGTTTTGATTAATGGTACCACAGTGATATAAAATGTCTGTGAAATTTCCTTTAGATATCTAAAAACCAGTTAAACTGGAAAGTGATTATTGGGAGTCTTAGATACTGATTTACATGGTTTGATCTACTTAGGTTTGATCCACCTGTATGTAAAGTAAAATTTTATTTTTTCTGCAGAAAAATTCTGAATCAAAGGATGCTTCACATAGAATAGGTGATTGGTTAATGTTCATCAAGTCTAAATGTTTTAATGGGACAATTACCTACTTTTCACTTTTATTCCCTAAATCATAAGTTTAATATTAATCTTCTTAGCCATCAACATGTAAAATGCTGACAGATAAAATATACATTAAAGTCATTCTTTCAAGGCTTTTGTAATAAACTATAGACATTGCCTGCTGTTTTCTCTTTTTATTCTATTCCATTAAAGCAGATTCATTCTTTATTCTTGTAATGGCCATTCATCTTCCTTCGTAGATTTTACATATCAAACTGAGAGTCCTGTTTTGTTTTGTTTTGTTTTGTTTTAATTTTCTACTACTCTCTGAGTAGTGGGATCTTTTCAGCTATTAATGTTTCTGAAATACTGATGGATGTGCAGTATATGTATTTGTGTGTCAACTATTGTTGTTTATATATCTTATTTTTTTCATTTAAAATCAAACATTTTAGAGAAATATTTTCTGTATTATAAAAGTGTTCCATATGCCCAATGTGCTGAGCACTAGCCACTAACCACTGGTGGCTATTAAGCACTTGAAAAATAGCCAGTGCAACTAAGCAACTTGTTAATTTTATTGAATCCTAATTAATTTAAATGTAAATAGTCACCATTTTGGACAGCCCAAATTTAGCAGATGTCATTTCTCCAAATAATTTATCTACCCTTTTCATAGGAAGAAGTTCAGATGCTGGTTGTTCATTTTAAGTTAACCTTTCTCTGCAAATTTATCTTAATTTAAATGTATGTGAATTGGTGTAAAGATAATCCATGTTTGTAAAATAAACAAATCAGTAGCAATAACCCACATATTAAAAAGATTGCCTTCAAGAGGTGGTGATAGTCTCCTTTCTATGGTATTTCCTAGTGATAAAGAAAAAAATAGTTTCACCTGTGTTCCCTTTTCAGCATATTGAAAAACAATGCTACTATCATAGGAACAGATATATCTATGCATTTTTCCGTAACATCTTTTTTTAAAAAATGTTTATTTATTTTTGACAGAGAAAGAGAGACAGAACGTGAGCAGGGAGGGGCAGAGAGAGAGGGAGACACAGAATCCGAAGCAGGCTCCAGGCTCTGAGCTGTCAGCACAGAGCCCCATGCGGGGCTCAAACTCACAAGCCGTGAGATCATGACCTGAGCCGAAGTCGGTCGCTCAACCGACTGAGCCACCCAGGCGCCCCTCCATAACATCTTTTGTAGGGCTTAATTTTCTTGGGAATATGAATCCTTACAGGTGAGGAAGCACACCATTTTCTTAATACCTAAAGTCAACACAGTTAAATGAAATGCAGTAAGTGTATACTTTAAAATTAACAGAACTGTTCCTTTAATAAAAAGGGGCTTTGTTTGAAAACCTGTAAATAAATCAGACATTTAGTCACAAAGCCACCCTGGTGAAGGCCATCAGCACCACTTGTTCAGCTCTGACTGATTGTTCTTTCTAATGAGACTCAGACAACAGGCTTTAGACTTAGTCTCTGGACAAACACCACCGTGGACCCAAGACTCCCAGCCCAGTGTTCTGCTTCCAGACTTGCTTCCTTACCCATCCATACCTTCCTTCATGCCCCAGACAATCTCCTGTAAAACAAGCCATGCTATTTTCATTCACATAGGAGACTTTTCATTAGTAGAAATGTTGTCAGTGAAGTAGAGTTTAAAATAATTCTGAGGTAATGCCCTTTACAAAGTGAAGAATCCTTTTGTCATATGATATGATATGATTGATTGATATGATATGATATGATATGATATGATATGACATGTTTCATCTGTTTACTCAGTTTGGGGGTGTTTCTCTCTCTTAAAGTGGGTTTTACCTGCAGTTTACAATGACTCCCACATGTTCCTGTTAGTTGCTTTTATAGTCAGTGAGTCAAAACAAATTCCAGAGTTAAATCATGGGTTCTACTGGAAGGGGCAGCTGGGAGTTTGCTATTCTGAGGAAATTGTAATGAAAGGTCTATTCATGAGGTCTTTCACATGGAAGCTATAAATCAGCACCTTGGAATGCTGGAAAATTTCTGTTGATTAATAATAAAAATCCCAGGAACTCATTTTGAGCTTATGTATGGTCATACTTAATTTTAAAGCACGATGCCATCAAAGAAAGAGAGCAACAAATATAAATGTCCCTCTTGAAACTCATTCATTCTTGGGGCGCCTGGGTGGCGCAGTCGGTTAAGCGTCCGACTTCAGCCAGGTCACGATCTCGCGGTCCGTGAGTTCGAGCCCCGCGTCAGGCTCTGGGCTGGTGGCTCAGAGCCTGGAGCCTGTTTCCGATTCTGTGTCTCCCTCTCTCTCTGCCCCTTCCCCGCTCATGCTCTGTCTCTCTCTGTCCCAAAAATAAATAAACGTTGAAAAAAAAATTAAAAAAAAAAGAAACTCATTCATTCATTTTCCTTCCTTGCAATTGGAAAGAACTGTTATTTTTTAAATATTCTGATTATAGAATAAGAATGTATATCTATTCGTAGAGAATATTTTTGATGTGGTACTTTTATTTGTCTATTTATTCATTCAGTAAATATTTATCGAGTGCCTAAGTCTTCCAGGTACTAGTCTAAGTGCTTGGGGACATCAAAGAATAATACAGACAAAAAAAAAGAGAAAAAAATAAGAAAAGCTCTGCTCTTGTGTAGCTTGTACTATAACAGACAGAAACACACCATGAACAATAAAAATAGTTCAGAAGTAAATTACTTACCAGAAAGTAATAAGTACCATAGAAACTACAGACTGTGATAGAGTGTGGCATGGTGGAGGTTTGCATTTTCAATTAGAATAGCCATGATTAGACACAACAAAAATGTGACATTTAAACTAAGACTTACATAAAGTATTTTCCCTTTTCCTTCATTCCTAAAAGCACACAGAGCCATATTTTTGATGTGCTCAAGACAAATATATTTGGGAAAATTTGGGACGGAATCCTCCCTAGGTGATCTTCTTCCTCGTAATTGGAACAACTGTATTGTTAGTTTCTATGCAGTTCCTTGAAGCAGTGGAAGGATATACATCAATAAACCCCTGATACCTTACCACTGTCTCCAATGCCAAGTTATGAAACTATTCCTCCTTTTGTTCCTCAATATGTGCCTTGCACATTTGGGGCATATTTATTGCTCTATTCTGTCTCCAGAGGACAGACCCAGACAGGAGGCAAGGAGTTCAGGGAGAATGACAGGGCTGGCTGAAGAGCTGGGAGCCTATTCATGGGAGCCAAACAAGGAATTGGTTATTCTAGGGCAAGGGACTTGAGAATTACCTAATACGTTTGAAATTAGAATGTTAGTACAAAGGTGAAACACAAGAACCCTGCATCTTAAACTGAGTTTATGATTTAATGTGTTTATCCAGGTTGGCACAGCTCATATGACCATCAGTGTTCCAAAATAAAGACAACGTTAGAGGTTCACGAATGCAGTAGGTCCATGCTGGACAAATTTAATGACAGGTGTTGGTGATGCAATCCTAGCTGAGTTTAAGGATAAAACACCCTGTCACTAAGGATTAGCACGTGACTAAGAGAACACATTACTTTGAGGCAATGATTTTGATGGAAAGGGAAGAAGGAAATAAGGAAGCAAGAGTGAGAGAGAGAGAGAGAGAGAGAGAGAGAGAGAGAGAGGAAGAGAGAAGGAGGAAGGAAGTGAAAGGGACAGAGAGAGACAGAAACAGGAATGGAGGAAAAAATGCAAGAAGAGAATGGAAAAAAGAATAAAGCAGTTCTATGAAGATTTTGAGAGGTAGCTAGAATATGAAAGAGCTGTTTTTTGGTGTCAGAAACAAACACAGAGTAGAAGCAGTAACAACATCCATAAATTCAGCAAATATTTACTGAGAAGGAAGGGTGAAAATTCCAGGTAGATCTAGCAAAATCATGAGGAGGCATTGAAAGGAAGGAATCTGGGGTGGGGTAGGGGGAATAGGAGTGCTTTCATACGTTTGATGCTTAGCAATTCAATAAATGTCAATAAATTCAATAAAAAATTGAATAAATTCAATTCAATATCTCCATGAGATGGGATAAGAGAAAGTTCTAGATTCTAAACTGGGAGTAAAACAATTCAGATTAATTACACTCAGCTGCCAGATTAAGAAAGATGTCAGGTTTATATGAAAAGGGAACACTTGAGTTTTATTCTTTCAGAGTTCATTAAAATGTTCACTGACATGTTGTAACAATGTTTACAAAGCTGAAGGAATGAAATATTTGGCTATTTTTCACCATGATAGAAAATTAACATTCTAGGGGCAATCCTCTGCTCTAGATATCCCCAGATATGGGAAGAGGGGGAAATACCACTAAGTGTATTGTCTAATTAACAATTTTTTTAAATCCAATTTTCAAGGTAGATGAAATTTGTAATGTTTTTGTATTTTTAGGTTTTGAGCCAATACTTTTATTAGAAATGTGTATATTCTCTGTATAATTTTTATGGATATTTAATATTAAAAATACCTGTTTACTTGAAATCAAAAGTAAGTATACTTAACTTATAATCATAACTTCTTAATCCTGATTAATGCAGCTCCACATGCCCTTTAAAATATATAGTGTCCATGATGAATTATAAGAATAACAACCTATTAATAATAAATGTGAAACACAAATAATAATAGCACATGAAACTTCCTCTTTGTGAAGAGCTACATGTTTCTATATTTGACTTTTTATCCACATCTATAAATATGGGGATGGGGCTAAAATAATATTCTATGAATAAATTCTGCATGTCACAGTTAGGATTCTTTATTTGCAACTTCCAAATTGATGAAATACTATACGACGCCTCAATTAGAAGAGTACACAAAGTCCTAGCCAGAGGGTCTCAGGAATCTTAAAGACTACCAAAAACTTTGTATTGCCTAAGACAAAGGACTAGTTGTAAAAAAAAAAAAAAAATCCATTCTTACCAAACTCATTCTGTTTAATAGTTTATTTGTTATAATATTTCAGCACTTAACATTCTAGATACTTCCAGATTATTGGTGTATATATAATCATTCTCTGGGGACTTGGTTAGAACATTACTTTTCATATACATCAGAGAAGAATTCAATACAGCACCTCCAACTATTTTATACCATCAGGTCACAATACTTTTGACTCACTGATTAAATTTCTTTATTCTCCATTCCTAATGCTGACATACTGCACTGTGGGAGATGGTATCAGAACATTTGGTTCATTATTTTTATTTATATTACAGATATTAACATTTAATGTTAATTTATAGTGGATCCAAGTTGGTAAATGACTAGTAGAAGCAAAATATAAATCCTCTCTGGAGGCATATAACTTCAACTGGGGCTTCAATAAAATCCCAAAGAGAAAGTTCCAGTGAACATGAGCTTACAATCAAAATCACAAATAGATAAGAAATAAGGTTACATAAGAGCCAGCAAGTATAATAAAGCAGGACTATACTTACATAGATATCAGGTATGAATTGGAGATTCCAGAAAGGGAACTCTGTAACCTATGGAATTTAGTTTGTAAAACATATAGCATTTAAGTTAGTTGAAAATGTATAGACTAGGGGCACCTGGGTGATTCAGTCTGGTAAGCATCTGACTTCTGCTCAGGTCATGGTCTCATGATTTGTGAGCTCGAGCCCCATTTCAGGATTCTTTCTCTCTCCCTTTCTCTTTGCCCCTTGTAGGATTCTCCGTCTGTCTCTCTCTCTCTCCCTCTCTCTCTCTCTCTCTCTCTGCCCCTTGCTCACTCATGCTCTCTCTCTCCAAAAAAAAGAAAAGAAAAGAAAAGAAAAGAAAAGAAAGAAAGAAAGAAAGAAAGAAAGAAAGAAAGAAAGAAAGAAAGAAAGAAAGAAAGAAAGAAAGAAAAATTTATAGTCAGTAAACTAGTACTTGGATAATAGTCTGTCAAAATAAATAAATAAATAAATCCTGTGTTTCATTATACACAAAATCTTTTCCAGATTTTGTAAAGTGCCAAACATAAAACTCAAAACTCTAGGAAAATTATAGAAGTATATATTTATACTTTCAGAGAGAGAAAGGAATTCATAAGGGACACTAAAAACAGAAACCAACAAGAGAAAATATGAGATCAATATCATAAAAATACTTCTGTTCTATGAACAATATATTAGAAAATACTTTAGCGTATATAACCAACGAAACATTAATTCCAGGATAGGAAGCATCTACCAAAGAAGAGACAACTAAATTTCAAATTGGGCAAAGCGTGTGAACGAAAGCAAAACTATAAATGGATAATAATCATTTGAAAATGTGAAAAGCACTACAAATAAGAAAATAAAATTAACATAATAATTAAGGATCCTATTTTTCACCAAAATGAAGAAAAAAAGTTGTGTAACAATTTGCATTTTACGATATATAAAGAAATAGACCCTCTCACGGCGCCTGGGTGGCTTAGTTGATTGGGCTTCTAGCTCTTGATTTCAGATCAGGTCATGATCTCAGGTTTAGTGAGATAAAGCCCAAGTCAGGCTCTGCACTGACAGCGAGGAGCCTGCTTGGGATTCTCTCTCTCCCACTCTTTACCCATACCCGCTATGTACTTGCATATATGTTCAGGCATGCTCTCTCTCTCAAAATAAATAAATGAACATTAAAAAAGAAAGAACTAGGGGTGCCTGGGTGGCGCAGTCGGTTAAGCTTCCGACTTCAGCCAGGTCCCGATCTCGCACTCCGTGAGTTTGAGCCCCGCGTCAGGCTCTGGGCTGATGGCTTGGAGCCTGGAGCCTGTTTCCGATTCTGTGTCTCCCTCTCTCTCTGCCCCTCCCCCGTTCATGCTCTGCCTCTCTCTGTCCCAAAAAAATAAATAAACGTTGAAAAAAAATTTAAAAAAAATTAAAAATTAAAAATAAATAGACCCTCTCATATGTTGTTGGTGATAGTACAGAAATGGTATCATCTCTTGGAGAGACAATTTAATGGTGTTAATTAAAATTCAAAATGTCAACCAAAAAATTCTATGTCAACTTTTATCTATTTATGTAAAAGAAACACTGAGCATGACTATAACGATCAATGATGGAGGAAATTTATTGAAGTACTGATTTTATAAGAGAAAAATTGGGAGTGCCTGGGTGGCTCAGTTGGTTAAGCATCTGACTCTTGGTTTCAGCTCAAGTCATGATCTCACAAATTCAAGCCCTGTGCCAGGCTCTGCACTGGCAGCACAGGAGCCTGCTTGAGATTCTCTGTCTCCTCTTTCTCTGCCCCTCCCCCACTCATGCGCGCGCGCACTCTCTCTCTCTCTCTCTCTCTTTCTCAAAATAATAAATAAACTTGATTAAAAATTTTTTAATTAAAAAAGAAAATAGATACAACTTACATGTCTATCAATAGGGGAATGATTAAATAAATTATGGTTTACCCATACCACAAAATATTACACAGAATTGATAAAAATGGGATAGTTCAGTTGGTACCACATAAAAAGCTTTGTAAGATGTAATTAGATTGTTGTGCTATTATGATGTTTTACAGCAAGAAAACATTGTTTATGTATTCTAAAATAGTTTTTTAAGTTTATTTTTGAGAGAGAGAGAGAGAGAGAGAGCATGCGCACGAGTGGGGGAGGGGCAGAGACAGAGGTGGGGGAGAGAGAGAATTCCTAGCAGGCTGCACACTGTCAGCACTGAGACTGATGTGGGGCTCGAACCCATGAAGCTGGGAGTTTATGACCTGAGCCAAAACCAAGAGTTAGTGGGGTGCCCCACTAACATAATTTTTTTAAAAAGAAAAATCCTTAAGAGTGTGGCAACTTTCTGATGAAGAAAATTAAGATATTAAAATTTCTATAGTACTATGATTTAAATTTTTATAGTCTACATACATATGTGCTTAAGAACTATAAAAACCTGTAAAAAAGTTAAGTTTATATTTTATAATGGCAACATAAACAAAAACTATTATATTAAAATATGTTCATTTGGGCAGTGAAACTGGCCTTTTGTTGTTTTATTCCACATATTTTTATTTTTAGTTTTGAGAGAGAGAAAGGGCATGAATGAGTGAGGAGCAGAGAGAGAGGAAGAGAGAGAGAATCCCACACAGGCAGGGCTCAAGCTCACCCAAACAGGGCTCCAACTCACGAACCATGACATCATGACCTGAGCCAAAGTCGGATGCTTAACTGACTCAGACACCCAGGCACCCCTCCACTTATTTTTAGAGACCACCGTTGTTTCAATTTCTGTTCAGTTTTGTGGCAGATTTTTAGAGATTTCTCATTTTAAAATAATAGTGAATAAAGTATTTTAGGAGAGGTAATAAAAAATCATATAGCTTGAAATAAAATTTATTTTTGAACACAACTCAATTGGTGACTTTGAGTAATCTGAAGGACAAAATCTAGATTCTTTATTTATTTGTAAATGAGTGGATTCAGTGTTTATTCATTTACCACTAAGCAACTTGGATTGGGTCCCAGTGGCTATAGGACTTTGTCTAATTTTTTTGTGTTTCAACTGGCTTCTTAATAAACAATTCAGATATATTAAGTGATATTGGAAGTTGCTAATGGCATAAAGAAGACTCTTATTAAATATAAGCCAATAGACTGAATTTCTATTGAGGCCAAGCCAAAGCATAGGATAAGAAACACTAGAAAATGAATTCTGAGGCAGAAAAAGTTTAACAAAAGAAAATATGTCACCAAAAACAGATTCTCTAGGGAGCATAGACATCTATATTTTGAGGGAGAATGTAAACACCAATTATGTGTCAGGCATAGGCACTGACAATGCAAGGATGCATAAAACATCATCTTTGAACTCTTAAGTCTTATGATCTGGTCCAGAGTTTCTCAAATCACCCTCCTAGCAGGATTACTAAAATTCAGTTTTCTCTGTGCAACCTACAGTATAAAGCAAAAATGTAGCTTACTCTCATTGATTTAGACTGTCTGCATATCAGTGCATTTTAATAAACTTTCCAAGTGCTTTCTTTGCACTCTGATCTAGTCTGGTAAACAGTATCATCTTGGATTTTTGTTTGCTAGGGGAAATGCCACTGAATTCTAGCATCTCATCTGTACCAAGATCTATCCTGTTTTTGGAGAGAGGCTGGAGTTGGGCTGGAGTGGGATCAAAGTTTCAAGTTTTGGATACAGGCCAGTCAACATGGAAATAACTAACAATATAAGGCACATAAACATGAAAAAGTAATGTAAAAATTCAAATGAACAAAAAATTTCTTTAGACAGAAATAGGAAAAACTATTCTCAAGTAAGTCCTGGGATCCTCCCTCTTTCTCCATTATAGTCATTCGAGGACACTCCCATTTTATGCTGGAGTATTTGTGTCAGTGAAACAATGTTGCAGCATCTGGGTGGAATTAATTCACTTAGCACTAAATAGTTGAATATCACTTTTTTCCCCAAATTTTTATTTAAATTCTAGTTTTATTTAAATTCTATTCTATACATATAGTATAATATTTGTTTCAAGAGTAGAATTTAATGATTAATCACTTACATATAACACCCAGAGCTCATGACAAGTGCCGTCCTTTTTTTTTTTTTAATTTTTTAATGTTTATTTATTTTTGAGAGAGACAGTGTGAGTGGGGGAGGGGCAGAGACAGAGGGAGACGCAGAATGTGAAACAGGCGTCGGGCTCTGAGCTGTGACGTGGGGCCCAATCTCACGAACCATGAGATCATGACCTGAGCCAAAGTCAGATGCCCAACCAACTGAGCCACCCAGGCTCCCTTGACAAGTGCCCTCCTTAATGCCCAACCCATTTAGCCCATTCCCCCCACCCAACTCCATCCATCAAACCTCAGTTTGTTCTCTATAGTTAAGAGTCCCTTACAGTTTTGCCTCCCTCTCTTTTTTCTCTTCCCCTATGTTCATCTGTTTTGTTTCTTAAATTACAGCTGTGAGTGAAATCATATGGTATTTGGCTTTCTCTGACTGACTTATTTCACTTAGTATAATATACTCTAGTTCCATCCATGTCGTTACAAATTTCAATTATACATTCCTTTTTTCTTCTTTCTTTTTTTTCTCTCTCCCTCTCTCTTTGTTTTATTTAGACAGAGAGAGAGAGCTGGGGAGAGGGGCAGAGGAGGGGAGATAGAGAGAATCTTAAGTAGACTCCGCTGTTGGCACAGAGCCTGACACAGGGTTCGATCCCATGATCCTGGGATCATGACCTGAGCCAAATTCAAGAGCCAGATGATCAACCGACTAAGCCACCCAGGTGCCCCAAGTATTCATGATTATGTATGTATATATATATATATATATATATATATATATATATATATATATAGTATTCATCAAATATATATCAAAATAGAGTAGTTCTATTTTTAACTTTTTGAGGAATTTTTGAGAAATCTCCATACTGTTTTCCAGAGTGGTTGCACCAGTTTCCATTCCCACCAGTAGTGTAAGAGGGTTCCCCTTTCTCCACATTCTCACCAACATCTGTTGTTTCCTGTGTTGTTAATTTTAGCCAGTCTGAAACATGAGAGGTGATATCTTATTGTAGTTTTGATTTGTACTTCCCTGATGAGGAGTGATATTAAACATCTTTTCATGTGTCTGTTGGGCCATCTGGATGTCTTCTCTGGAAAAGTGTCTATTCATGTCTTCTGCCCATTTCTTCACTGGATTTTTTGGTTTTTGGGTGTTAAATTTGATAAGTTCTGTTTAGATTTTGGATACTCACCCTGTATCCGATATGTCATTTGCACATATCTTCTCCCATCCCATAGGCTGCCTTTTAGTTTTGTTGATTGTTTCCTTAGTTGTGCAGCTTTTTGGTTGAGTATCTCTTTAGACTAGACTCAGAAGACACAAATACAAGACTATAATCTTGCTTTCGAGGAGCTCCTCTTTAGGAGAAGAGAGATATGTATACAAAAATATTGACATAAATGCTAATAGAGCTACAAAATCACTATTCATTTATTCAAGCAACCAATTCATGTAATAACTACTGGGTACCAGGCATCAGCTACACCACGGTGAACAAAAACATGGTTCTTGCCCATATGGGATTTCCATTCTGGTGGAGAAGCCAGACAGTAAATACGTAATCCCATAACAAATAGGCAATTATAAACTGTGTGAGTAAAGGAAGAAAATTGGGTGCCTGGGTGGCTCTGGGATTATTAGGGACAAAAGAATCATTTAAATATAGTATTAAAATTCAATTTTGAACTGGATTTCAATAGGATTAGCTCTTGAATCTGGCAAGATATTTTCTGTATTGTTTATGTGTTAGTAAGCTGTCAGATGATTGTAGAGATGATATGAACTCTCTTTTTCTGCTGTCATATTTGTAAATCAATTTACAGCAATTCCTGAAGGAAGCTCCTATGCCTGACACTTCTTGCTGTGAGAGGAATGTTTCAACCATGTACTGTCCTTTCATTCAGCTCAAGCTTGCTTTTTTAGATCAGCTGGGTATTATTGCTTATGGTTTTTATACCACTAATTTATATATTTATAATTGTTTACTTCCTCACAGCAATAGATTTGATATGTCTTCTATGCCCAACATACATACTCTGGACATGAATAATAAGAAGACAAGTCAAACTATAGTTAGTCAGGACTGGATAGACAGTATAATAGAAACCTCAGCTCTAGATATGTGAACAGCTATTTCAATAAGAGAAAGTAGTCAGTGGAAAATTGTTCACCTCTTTGATGTCCCCCTATGTAATCACTTTATGAAGTATAGGATTCTACAAAATAGAAAATGCTGAATGGCTTAAAGGAAGATTGGTGTTCTGAGCCACTGGCATTTGAGTGACAGATAAAATGATCCCAGAATGTCTTCTTCTGATGTTCCCTCAAATGCAACCCCTCCCTCAAATGTACAACCTCTACTTAATCTATATGATGATTCTGACATGTTATACACAGTGTTATGATTTGTCTTTTCACAATTATGTATCAATATGTGCCCTATACGTGGAGGATATATTCAAAATACTTACTGAATGAATATATTACTTAATTTTGAAATACTTAGAATCATCAAACACAGCTGTAATTTGTGCACATAGGAGAGTATGCTTTTTCACATGCAGACTCATGTGATAAATTGTTGAAAATGTAATTTGGTGATGGGCAAATTAAGCACAAGTTAAATCATGTATTTGGCACATTAAAAATTGTGCAACCTTAAGAAGGTTACTTAACTACTATAGCCTTTAGTGTTCTACTTTTTAATACAATAAAGGTAATAATAGTACTTCTTGGGCATGTTGTGGGTATTACCTGGAATATTACATGAAAAGGATGCTGCATAGCACTCAAAATGGCACTAGTTTCAATGGGAAATTTAGAACACAGATTTTATTTGCCAGCTAGGGAACATGCCTTCTATAAAACTTCCATAAGATATATTTATAATTGGAGTGAACTATTTTAAAGCAGCTCTGTAAGACGTTGGTTTCCAAGTTCTTTGAATCAATAAACAACTGTAAGTTAATCAAGTGCAGGGCAAGTTGTGCTTGCCTACTCAGTGCCTAGTAGACGCACAAGGAATGTTGTTTGTGTAAGTACATGATTTCCCACTTTGGGGCAAGGTAATCAGCTATGGACTGTGCTTCTGAAACATAAACTTAGATGATAAGCTCAGAAAAAATTTTGTGTCAAATAGCCACAATATCCCATATTTCTCCAACCTTTACAATACTAGAAAATAGTAGAATAAAATTTTTGGGTTTCGGGGAGAGGGGATTAATAAATCTATTAAAAAAACTGAGTTGTTTCTTATGTATATAGACAACAGAAAAATAAGACATAAAAATATCTGGCCACAAAAGTTCATATACTTGTAAATATGTATTGTCTGATGGCAAATGACAGCATGTATTTGAAAAAATTTAAAGAGGGTTTATTGCTTTATTCTTGTTATAAATCCAGTATTTGATTTTTAGGAGACAGAGAAAGTTAAAAAAAAATGACTGATATTCCTACTTAGAGTGAAACAGGGGTATTTCCTCCTAGTTTTTTTCTCTATGCATGTACATGCATATAAGCATATAGAAATATTCATTTTTAAAAACGTGATCTACTAAATGTATTGTGGTATTCTATATTCTAGATGCGTTGTGGTATTTGATTATGCTTCTATAGTTACAGTCATTTTTTGAGTTTTTCAAATATATAGTCTTGTGACCTGTGAATGATGATAGTTGTACTTCTTCCTTTCTGATCATTATGTCTCATGTTTATTTTTATTGTCCTATTACACTGGTAAGACTCTCCAGTATGATGCCAAAATAAAAGAGGAGACACCTTTCGGGTTTTTTTTTGTTGTTGTTTGAGTAAGCTCTGCACCCAGTGTGGGAATTGAACTCATGACCCTGCCATCAAGAGTACATGCTCTACCAACTGAGCCAGCCCGGTGCCCCCATATCATTCCTAATACACACAGAGCAATCCCTTTTTTGTCATTAAATGTGCTATTACCTATAGGTTTATCTGTATGTGCTATTTGTGAAATTTAAAAAATTTCCCTTTATTTATTTATTTATTTTTTTTTGTACACAAATGTTCTTAGCTACTTTATTCAGAATAGCCAGCCCACACTGGAAATAACCCAAATGTTCCTCAACAGCTTAATGGATAAACAAATGGTAGCACATTCATGCAATGGAATACTACCTAGATAGAAAAGAATAAACTGCTTTTCTTAAAATGAATTAGAGACTTTTACAAATCAAACTTTTGTACTTGGTAGTTGGACAACAAATTACCGCAAACATAGCAGCTTAAAACAATACCCATTTATTAACTCAGAGTTCTGTAGGTCATGAATGGGTATTGACTATTGTTAAGTATGTTTCTTCAGTTATTGAAATGATAAATAACTTTAATTGTTTTAATTTTTAATTATGGTGAATGACTTTATTTGCTTTGGTTATGGAAATAGATTTGCATCTTAAGTAAAAAAACAAAACAAAACAAATGTGGATATTGGGTATATAATTCTCCTATTTGTATAAAAATGAAAAGCATACCATTTTATATATAGCATGTATTTATGCATATTATAAACACATATGTATGCTTTTATATACAGAGAACATTTCAGAATACATGAAAATTTTAACAGCAGTCTATTGTGTGTATGAAAAAGCATTGTGTGTCTGAGCTAGGAGAAAGGGTTTATTTTATGCTTAATCTTATGCTGTGTGAAATGTTGACTATATATAACCTTGAAAAAAATACCTACTTCTATTTCTTGTTGTTATTTATTGCATTTACACTTAAGTGTTTTATTGGTTTGGAATATATTTTGAATTAGAAGGTGAGACTTTGAAATAATTTTTTTCCCCAATTATTTAGTTGAGTTTCCAAATTCTGTTCAGGAAATATCTTCCTTTTTGTTACACTTACTGAGCTATGTTGTTTGATTCAGAATGGTTATTTTTATTCTAATAAAAGGGATGTTGATTTTAATGCTAATTTTACTGCATTTGAATTAATATATCTTTGTAAATTGTAATTTTTGTTGGAGCTAGTATGCCATATTCATTTATCAAGTTTTTTTTTCACCTCATTCTTTTGTTTTTCTATTTGTATTCATTCTTCTGATGAAATTTAAAACTTGGTCAACACCTTAAGGTGCTTACCCTGACCACTCAAATTAAAGTGTTTACTTTTCTTTTTCACACCACTGATTTCTTCTCCTTCATAAACATATCCTACTTTATATGTATTTGTATATTTACTTTGGCCCATGGATGTTTTGTTTATCTTATTAACACTATATCTAGCACAGAACTTGACATACAAGTGCTCCATAAATATTTGATGACTTATTCACTCAACAAATGAATGCATGAATGTTTCAGTTCCTCAAACTCAAAAAAAATTCAACTCAATTTTATTTCCCTTGCTTCTCTTCACTTTCTTTTTTTAATTTTTTTTAATGTTTATTTATTTTTGAGAGACAGAGACAGAGCACAAGCAGGGGAGGAGCAGAGAGAGGGGGAGACACAGAATCTGAAGCAGGCTCCGGGCTGTCAGCACAGAGCCTGTTGCAGGACTTGAACTCACAAACAGTGAGATCATGACCTAAGCCAAAGTTGGCCACTTAACCAACTGAGCCACCCAGGTGCCCCTTCACTTTCGACATTTACAGAATCTATTTAAAATTTTTTTTTCCACGTTTTTATTTTATTTTTGGGACAGAGAGAGACAGAGCATGAACGGGGGAGGGGCAGAGAGAGAGGGAGACACAAAATCGGAAACAGGCTCCAGGCTCCGAGCCATCAGCCCAGAGCCTGACGCGGGGCTCGAACTCACGGGCCGTGAGATCGTGACCTGGCTGAAGTCGGACGCTTAACCGACTGTGCCACCCAGGCGCCCCTACAGAATCTATTTTAATCTGTGCTTAGAACCCTGAATTATTACATTCTTAAGATAAATGTCACAAATATAAAAATATATTCTTTCCTATATACATTTTTTCAAAGATTTTTTTTTGCAATTATATTCAGTTTTGTAACTGCATTTACAATATTTGTTTGGTTTTAATTCAAATAATAAGTACTTTTATACAATAAATTTTCTATTCTTCTATTCTTAACTTTGAATCATCTTTGGAGGCTTGCAGATATGTCTTAGTTTCTTCCCCAGTGAGGATAATATTAAGTATTTCCTTTATCTCAGAATGTTTTTATAATTTGGAAAATATTTCCCTCATACATAAATAACAGAATCTTGTCTATGAGGAGAATTCTTCATTCAGATTTATGTCCATCATAAAAACAAAAGCAAAACACCTTATACACAATTATCTACTCCATCACAGTATGTAATGTCTTGGTGAAGAACTTTGAGACTAGCTTGTCTTTTTCTCAATTGTTATTTTTATCTTTAAAATTCAAAAATTTATAAGGGCATATCCAGGTGTCTTCATGAGCCTTTGGTTTTTGTCCTCTCAGATCCTTCTTCAGCTTGAAAACTTTTTAGGTTTAATTGTATATGTCCTTGCTATTTTTCCCCTTCTTCCTTTGAAACAGTTATGTTCCTTTGATCATGTCTCTGTCCTTCATATCCATCATTATCTAGGTCATCATTTTTCATCCTTTGATTTTGCTCCTGAATACAGGAATATTTCTCAAGTCTTTCTCCACTTCAGTGATTGAATTTATTTTTTTCATAAGTGCTCTTTATTCTCTCAAATGCTATTTTAACTTTTCTCTTAAATTTTGCATTTTTTGCAACCTATTTTACCCTTCATTTTTTCCCCATTCTTTTGTTTAATCCTATTCTTTCTTTAATAACACCCTGTAACAGCTTTGTAGAAGCTTCTCCTCCTGAATCTTTTTGAGCACATCAAGAATATAACACATAAATTCTTCAGCCATTTCAAAAATGAACTAATTTTAAAAGCTGTGTTATCAGTTTACCTCATCAGGTCAGTGCCCCTTATTATCCCCCAGCAGGGCCTCTTTATGATATCTTGACCTACTAATTTTACTTGCATTGTGTTAAGATTGATTCAAGCTTGGTATTTCTTTCAGATAGATCAGGCAACATTTTTTCTACCACCACTGAACACTTGGCCCTTATAATTTCTTCCTTTTTTTTAAACTTTTTTTCTTCTGAACTGTGTCTGAACTCTTTAATTTTTGGTCCTATCCAAACTTGCTGAGTAGTGGTTGAAATTTCTACCCCGTACCTTACAAGACTAACAGGTTGTCAGATAACAATCTGTAAACTTTCTTCTGTATAGCAAAAAGTGTGAAAAATAATACAAAGTTGCACCATGTACTTTCTAAAGTGCTTCCTTAAGAACCTGAGGACCCACTTCATCTTCTCCCTTCTATTCTGAGACACGTGGTACATGTCTAGATACATACCGAGAAGGGTAGGAGTGGAGATGAGTTAGGACTATAGCTTGGGTTGGTCCAGAAGATCTCTCACATGGTACTGAGGGAAGAACTCATAGTTTTGGTCAGAGCAACATGAGTCAAAGTCATTCTCTGTTATTTGGGAAATCTATGTGTCCTTCTGATTCAGAGGAGGCTCTATGCAATGTGTCATCCAAAACTGAGAGTCATGTTCATTCTCAATGATAACCAATATTAAAAATTCTGTAAAAACTTCAGCATATTATCCTCCCCTCCCTTTCTCCTCCTTTTCCTTCCTTCCTCTTCATCATTTTCTTTTTGTATTCATCTTCTGTCTTACACAAACACAAAAACTTACAAATACTCTCTCTCATTATTAGCAATTCATACTATTTTGTGCTTTTTCTTTTTTACTATTTTAATTAAAATTTAATAAGAAGTCTATCAGAAATATCTGGTATCCTATCATTTTTTAACCAGGTAGTTCCCTAATTATAACATCCTTTTTTTTCTGAATCAAATTTTATAGATTCCCTGGAGTTCTGTAATTCATTCCAGTCTCTGTTTAATCTAAATTATATTTAAAAGATAATAGTGATCCACATGCCAAAATACCTAGGAAAGAACTTTTTTCCCTTTTATGCTGAAAGCCAGGTCACTAGAAATCTCCCTGCATGTGTACTCCAGTGGTGAGTCAAGAGAGCCCACATATGGCTTATTGTTGGGTGATTCCATGTCTGTGTTTTCCTTGAACTGTCCCAGATTGTGCTGTTGTGCTAGCATGATTATTAATAGTGCTCCACTCTCAGAAGCACCCTGGTTTGCATGATAAATCATATGATCACCCTACATAAGACTATGAGATATGATTTAAATATAAGTCATACATGCCTAAAGGCCTTATTCATGGGTCCTTAATGACGTAATTTTAAGAGGATTAAAATTGAACAGGTGAAAATTACAGTTAATTAAATTCAGCTACAATTCAGTTACTAATACCCTAATTCCGTTTTCATGACAACTGAATGGGGCATGTCACCAACTGTATCCAAAGAAGATTGCTCAACCCTAACTGATGGTCTTAGATAATAATGCACAATTTGAAATATATATATATATATATATATATATATATTTCTTTAACTCTAAAAATTCCAGTATTTTTGTTCTTCAATTCTAAAAATCTTAGATTGATCCCCCCCCCCATTTATCCAGGGATTACATCTCAGATTACTGAAGTAGAGTTGTCCCAACTTTAAAGCCTTCACTCACCCATTCTTCTGGTCTCTAGAGTGTCCACTCATAGTTCACTTTGCTACCATGCACAGTGAAGGCCTTGCCAGAGCCTACCCTAGGTCCACTGCAGACCTACCCTGTGCCTAATCACAGTATTTATTAGTATGTGAAAGAGGTGATTTAAAGTATATCATCCAACATACATAATAGTGATTGGATAGAACTTTTAGATTAAGGTCAGGATAAATAACATATCCCAAATAATCCAGATATTTAGAATCAACAGAATTGAGTCCAGTCCCCACTTTTGCTGATTCTTAACTTTAATCTTTGGAGGAGTTACCAAACTTCACTCATCCTCAATTTCCTTATGTGAAATGGAGATAACACCAATATCTTGGGGTTGCTGTGACCATAAAAGAAAATAAATGTAAATCACCTACTTAAGTTCCTGGCAGAATTCCTTTATTAAATGTAGATGTTATTGTTAAGGGAGAATTAAAGGAAAAAGAAAGATTCACAAGCTTTCCTTGGAAAACTTTAATATTAATGAACAAGAAAAGAAAGTGAACTGAATGAATTCCTAGATGATGTCTTTTTTTTATGTCAAAGAGAATAGGCTTTCAGCCACAGATGGTAGTACCAGCAAAAGTAGAAAGGGGAACAAATTCAACATGAGTGATGAGCACATAGAATTTTGAAATCCCTTAACCGGATATATCTTATTTCAGGGTATCAAGAATACCTGAAAATGCAGAAATATAGGTTGACCTAAACTCACATATGAGTTTCCCCTGAGAGGAAGGTCTTTAGTAGTAGTATGACTTTATATATTAATGGCTCTGTTCTGTTCAATATCCTTTATCATAGACTCAGATAAGAGATATATTGCAACTATAAAGAGACAACTGTACTGGATGACAGAAGCAAGCAGAGGTAAGGGAGTGGCACTATTGCCATCCACTTAGGCATAAACTAAAAAATACAAGAAACTGTAGATGTGGCTTATCACTAACATATGCAAAAAAGAAAAAAAGACTTAGATTTTAAGGGACTGTAGCCGTACGACTCAACAATCTCATATTGCTATAGAAAATCTAGTAAGCACTTTTTGTTTTCAATATAAAATATACAAACCAAAGCTTTCTATTCCTTACCCATCTGTCTTTTAGATTACTAATCTTGTCATTTGCTGCCTCCAATCTGTTAAACTTTCCACTGAGTTATTAATTTCTCTTAATTGTATTTTTAAATTCCAGAATGGCCATTTCTATATTATTTTATAATTTAAATCTTATTATAAAATTTTCCACCTCTTCATATACTTTGTATGTTATTTCCTATAGTTTCTGAAATATGTCTGTCATTATTATTTTAAAGTTCTTATCTGCTAATTCAAATAGCTACAACATCTTTTCCCTGGTTTGTTCTCTCGGGTACTGGTGGCAATGTTCTGTCTTTTCACATGCCTAGTATTTTTTTTTTAATTGAAAATCAGTCATTGTGTTTTCAAAAACAAAGATGAAAAAGTTCCAGATGATATTATTTTCATCTGAGAGGTTCAGCCTTTCCTCTGCTAGGTAGACAGAGTGGAGGGGGAAAAGAGGCTGACTACCTTAATTTAGGATTTCATTGAGAATCTGTCACATCCTATATTTGTTCTACTTTTCAAAAGTCTTCAGTCTGGATATTTAGCCTCACACCTTGTGAAGCTTCAAAATTTGATAAATGTCTTGAGGGGGAGACTGGCAGTGTTTGAGTGTAGTCAAGCCACCAATTTTATCACCTGAAGCCTGATCAGGTTCCAAAATCTCTTCTGTTTCATCTGTCTCCTGTCTTCTAGGGTGGAAACAGGATCCTCATTCCATCTCTAGCTAAGTCCATGATATTAAGCACTTCCAGGGACAAAGAAGTTATTACAGATTATTTAGAGCCATTTCTTCTTTCCTTTGAGGACTTTCAACTGTCTTGTTCTAGAAGATCTTGTTTCCAAAGTATCATGAAAATGTAGGCTATTCCACTTTACTTCTCTGTATTTGGGCTTATGATGGTAACTTCTATCTTGTGAAATGTTGGAACTTAGCAAATATCTTGGGGAGAAAACTGAATTTGAGGTCCCACTACTCTCCAGTTTTGTCATTCCAGTCTGGTGTGACTGCCAAAAGTTGTGTTTTCCTGCCCCCCAGCAGCAGTGCTTTTCCTGGGCTGAGCATGGATTCTGAGCCTCTAGCTGCATCCAGAATCAACAAATAACCTCCAGGGGTAGCCTCCTACCCTCAGCTCACATTTGAAAGGTTCTTGCCTTTCTTGAATTGTACTCCCTCTGGTTCTTATTGTTTGGCTGATTCCTGATGCCTTACACATATACATATTTTTTTTTGTAATTGATCCAGCTTTTTAAATCATTCTCAGTGGGGGCACTGGTCTTATGCTAATTACTCCATCTCACTAGGAGCAACATTCTTATGTAGGTTTCAGTTGAGTACAACACAGGTTTTAATAGGTATAGGTATCTAGGCAGTGTGAAGATAATTTAAAGTGTGTTTGTGTATTGGAGAGGCAGGAAAATTTTCCACTTCAACTTTTTAAGATTTATGAGACAAGGAATCACCTTATGAATCTTTCTACCTGTCTATCTACATCTCATCTATCTACCTATATATCTATCTCATCATCCCTGTTTGTCCCCATTTGTTCATCTGTCTACCCACATGTTCATCCATCTTACTTTCATAGTAATTTCATAATAATTGATTCGATTGCTATCAAAGAATTAAAATCAGTGTCTGAAACAACTAAAATAATAAATAGTAAGAATCTAAGTGCTTAGGGGCACCTGGGTGGCTCAGTTGGTTGGGTGTCCGACTTGGGCTCAGGTCATTATCTTGCGGTTCACGAGTTCGAGCCCCACATTGGGCTCTGTGCTGACAGCTCAGAGCCTGAAGCCTGCTTTGGCTTCTGTGTCTCCCTCTCTCTCTGACCCTCCCCCTGTTCATGCTCTGTCTCTCTCTGTCTCAAAAATAAATAAACATTAAGAACATTTAAAAAAAAGAATCCAAGTGCTTATATTTTCATTGTCTTCATGACTAAAATGAATAAACCAAATTGCATGATAGCTACTTAGTTCTGTAACTGCAAATTTTTGCTTGATCTTAGGTTAATTAATTTATGCATGCTACTATAGATCTTTTTTTCAATTTATTTATTTTGAGGAAGAGAGAGAGACCACACATGCAAGCAGGGGAGGGGCAGAGAGAGAGAGGGAGAGAGAGAATCCCAAGGAGGCTCAGAGCTGTCAGCACAGAGCCTGATGTGGGGTTTGATCCCATAACCCATGAGATCATGACCAGAGCCAAGATCAAGAGTTGGACAATGAACTTACTGAGCTACCCGGGCACCCCCAGATCTGATATTTATTGCTCTTATTCCATTACCAACTATTTTATGATGTTCCACCAAGTTTTCTTTTCTTATCCATTATTTTTTTTTCTTTTAACAATGTATAATCATTGTGTTTTGAGATGATTATAAGCATTAGAAATTATAATGAGAAAAATATGAAAAAAAACTTTTATTTATGTGCATGCATTTAAATCAAATATATTCCTTTGCTGAAAGGATTAAAAGAGGAAATTTGAAGAAAGGTTATCATAAGTGAAATATAAAGAACAATTGAAAAAATATGTCACTCAGTGGAATGAGAAAGCAGGTAGTTTGAGTGGCCAAAATGAACAAATCAGGAGACTATAGATGCTGGCGAGGATGTGGAGAAACGGGAACCCTCTTGCACTGTTGGTGGGAATGCAAATTGGTGCAGCCGCTCTGGAAAGCAGTGTGGAGGTTCCTCAGAAAATTAAAAATAGACCTACCCTATGACCCAGCAATAGCACTGCTAGGAATTTATCCAAGGGATACAGGAGTACTGATGCATAGGGGCACTTGTACCCCAATGTTCATAGCAGCACTCTCAACAATAGCCAAATTATGGAAAGAGCCTAAATGTCCATCAACTGATGAATGGATAAAGAAATTGTGGTTTATATACACAATGGAATATTACGTGGCAATGAGAAAAAATGAAATATGGCCTTTTGTAGCAACGTGGATGGAACTGGAGAGTGTGATGCTAAGTGAAATAAGCCATACAGAGAAAGACAGATACCGTATGGTTTCACTCTTATGTGGATCCTGAGAAACTTAACAGGAACCCATGGGGGAGGGGAAGGAAAAAAAAAAAAGAGGTTAGAGTGGGAGAGAGCCAAAGCATAAGAGACTGTTAAAAACTGAGAACAAACTGAGGGTTGATGGGGGGTGGGAGGGAGGAGAGGGTGGGTGATGGGTATTGAGGAGGGCACGTTTTGGGATGAGCACTGGGTGTTGTATGGAAACCAATTTGTCAATAAATTTCATATATATATATAAAAAAAAGAGAAAAGGGGGAAAAAAAAGAAAGCAGGTAGTTTGGAATAAGGAGGGAAAATGAAGAAGCTATAAGTCACATCTTTGCGGAATTAACAGCATTTGGAAAGAATAAAACCACCATAAGCATCACTAGCATCTATATGCAAATATAAGAGTAAAGTTGACTGTATACACATTGGAGGATCCATCTCCTCATAACTTAAGTCGAACTATTGTGATTTTAGATCTAGTGCCGTTTTAAGTATATAGTGAGATAAAGTAATAAGAATCCCTTTAAAATAAATATTTTGTCCTAGATTTAGACTGAGGTAAATATTTTATATATGTTATTTAATCTCCAAAGCAACCATTTAAAGTAAATAAACTTAGTCATGTTTAATCACAGATAAGTGAAGTGAAGCTTACACAACATAGGAAACTTGCCAGGTCAAGAGTTTGGTGAACACCAAAGCTGTGTTGAAATCCTCTGTTCTAATTTTTTTTTTAACGTTTATTTATTTTTGAGACAGAGAGAGACAGAGCATGAATGGGGGAGGGTCAGAGAGAGAGGGAGACACAGAATCTGAAACAGGCTCCAGGCTCTGAGCTGTCAGCACAGAGCCCCACGCAGGGCTCGAACTCACAGACCATGAGATCATGACCTGAGCTGAAGTCGGACGCTTAACCGACTGAGCCACCCAGGCACCCGTGAAATCCTGTGTTCTAAATCAGCATTGTCTGTAGGATTTTCTGTAATAATGGAAATGTGCTGTATCTGTACTAATGCATAGTCACTAACCACATGTGGCAACTGAGTACTTAAAATGTGGCTAGTGCGAGGGTGCTTGGGTGGCTCAGACAGCTCAGCTTCAGACTCTTGATTTGATTTCAGCTCAGGTCGTGATCTTGCCATTTGTGGGTTCAGGCTCTGTATCGGGCTCTGCATTGACAGTGCTGAGCCTGCTTAGGATTCTCTCTCTCTCCCTCTCTCTCTGCCCCTCCCCTGCACTCTCTCTCTCTCAAAATAAATAAATAAACATTTAAAAAATGCCACAATGAGAAACTGAATTTTAAATTTTATTTTATTTTAATCAGTTAAAATTTAAATGGCCACATGTGCCTAATGGCCACTGTACTGGACAGCACAACTCTAAAATAATTGGACTATACTGGCTCCTGGCCCTGAAGGATCTTGTGGAGCATACAGGGATACCATTTTAGAAGGCTTTTCTTAGAGTTAATTAGCTGGGATATCACTCCTTGACTTTTAATAGAAATCAATATTGCACATGGAAAAATGTATATACTGGTTTTTCTTAGTAAATAGTATGAGAAATAGCTCACTTGTAAACATTTTGTACAAAATAAACAGTATATAACTGTTTTCCTTAAGTCAAAGGGAAACATCCTCTCTTTTTGGGTTTGCTGTGATGCCATTAATATCCCACTTAACACTGCACTAGGAAAATAATAGAAGAGAGATAGGGGAAGCTGGTTATTTTATATTTACTTAGGAAGTATTAAGTATTGGTATTATGGAACCAAATAGCAATGCTTGGTGACTTCTACTTTCTTCCAGGTCAGGTCATGCTGAGTAAGTAAGGCGGCAGCAAAGGACATTCAATATTATTATCTCAGGAGCATGTGAGGTGACTCCTTCCCCTGACTGTTCTTCCTCATGCCAAGTGATTTTAAGCTAGAATGTCTTCTTACCCCTTCTTTCCTCACTTTTTTAACCAAAAGAGCACTTTCTTTATTTATACAAACACTACAATAGTGTTTTGCCTTGCATATGAGACCTCAAAAGGCAAACACTTTCCATATCGAAAAACATTTTCTAAATAAAAATAATGCTTCCTCTTCCCGAGGACACTAATTCCACCAGAATACACTGGAACTTTTTCTACATGGTTTATTTTCATATTCTTACCTCTTGAAAGATTAAAATTATTTAAACCAATGGGAGTAATTCAAGGCCTTTAGTCCCTCCTTTTCCTCATTGGTGCTGATTATTGTTTAGGCTTTGTTTCAAAGTTGAGAATTGGCTTGATGGCCTTGGCTGCGGAAGGGAGTTTGATTGACTGCACATGTGTTAAAACCATGCATACATTACCGAGGACACTGCGAGCCAGAGTGCCCTCAGAGACACACTTCTGAAAAGAGTAGTTGACTCAGGCCCCACCTAGACAGAGCTCAGTTCCTAAAAATAGGTGCCAAGTTGCATCCTTTAGACACGGGGCTAAAATAAATTCAGCCGTCCCATCTACTTGCTTGATAGACCCTTCAGTGGAGCCGGCCTCCACTCCACCGACCGCTTTCAGGGGACTGGGAAATTTGCTGTATGTGAAACAAGGGAGGAAACTCGTCTGTGAAGATACATGCCATTTTCACGAACTCGGGGTTAAGTCTATTACCAAAGGTATGTGCAATATAGTCGTTGATACACACCCACTTCCTGGGTTGGAATATGTTACAGATCAGTGAAGACCACAGGTCAAATTGAACTTGTTATAAAAGAAAATATTCAGTTGTATTTTGTTTTTATGACAATATTTAACATTATATTGTTAAATTTAAGGCTTCATATATTACTCTCTGCCAGAGAGTTAGCATGTTTCATATGTAGTGTTGAGGAATAATGAGCCAAACTTGAAACTAAAAAGTCATGAGTGAAAACTATAATTTATAGCTAAAAAAGAAAACTGAAAAATTAGTGTATCTTTTATGACTGTAAATTAGTAAAATACACAATGAATATACCAAAAAATATAAACTGTATTTCTTGGAATTTGGTGAGGGGAAGGGAAAATTTAAAATATCTTCGACTGTTGCAGCTTG